>NC_141059.1:36072869-36312869 GCF_041138505.1 Cibotium barometz
TGTGTTGTATTTAGCTCATCTTGAGGAGAAAAATTAGATGATGATATAGTTGCAAAATTAGTGTATGTAAAGTTTAATATTCCCTTTTTGCAACCTCCATTTAAATGCCACATAAATTAGACCATATGATTGCACCTTTGTCTTGTAAACCATCTTACATTGATCTGCCTTGGAATGCGCACACATGCATGCATGAGAGAGAGAGAGAGAGAGAGAGAGAGAGAGAGAGAGAGAGAGAGAGAGAGAGAGAGAGAGAGAGAGATGAAATATGATGCTGTCAATCAAATCAAATGTGCTTGATCGCAAACATAGTAGCCCAAATTCCATATTATAGAATCATTGAACCTTGTGATGATTTGTGATGTGTGAATGATCAATGCTATCAAGTTTTTGTCAACTGTGTCATGTTTAAAGACCTACTAATGGAACTCCATATGACCTTTTATAAAACAATAGCATGATAACTTCCCACCACTATTACTTATTTATTTATATGTATTATACTTATAATATATAGAATGGGATCTAGCCACATCATTTGCCTAATGCAATCATTTAACGTTTATAACTAATCAAAGAGAAGCTAGAGTGGCGTCCATCTCACTCACCTTTTCCTTACATCATCTCCTATATTCTAGCCACATCAGCTAACTAATTAAAGAGTGAGAAGATTTAATTCCAAATTCCAAGTGTGAGAGCATCAACTGTAGCACTGCCAATCTGCACAAGTACCTCATGAGTTATGAGAAGCTAGTGAGAAGTGTGAGTACATGTGTTTAAAGAAGATAAATATGTATTTCTCTTTTCTAAAAAGTTACATCATGTTTTGATTAAAAGAATTGAACTTCATTATGTTATGTGGTAAAGACCAAACTATAAACATCATTTTGCACTAGAATTTTTGCATTGCTCACCATACTATGCACAGGTATGTATGCTTATGCAAAAAAGTTTAATCATAAAAGAATTTGATAAATCATCATGCAAGCATCTCATCCACACCAATCCAATATAAAGCAAAGATATTATTATGTATGAAAACTTCATAAGTACTACCCATTAAGGTAATCTATCCAAATGTATACATAGTTGCAAAACAAAATGATATGAATGAGAATAAAATAAACACAATAATAAGTCTAGTTAAAAGAATCTATTGTATGTGAAAACTTCATAAGTACTACCCATTTTGTTATCCACATTAAGGTAATTTATCCAAATGTATACATAGTGGCAAAAGAAAATGATATAAATGAGAACAAAGTAAACACAATAATAAGTCTAGTTAGAAACAAAAGAATCTATTGTGTTTGAAAGCTTCATAAGTACTTTTGTTATCCATATTAAGGTAATCTATACAAATGTATACATAGTGGCAAAAGAAAATGATATAAATGAGAACAAAATAAACACAATAATAAGTCTAGTTAGAAACAAAAGAATCTATTCTGTTTGAAAGCTTCATAAGTACTTTTAATATCCATATTAAGGTAATCTATACAAATGTATACATACTTGTAAAAGAAAATGATTTCAATGAGAACAAAACAAACACAATAACAAAAATGTGTAGCATTCTTTTCATGTTACTTGAATTTAAGTTGGGCCATTGTGGATGGAATTATGGGCACCCCTTTTCTTTATTTGAGAGAAATGTATTTATATTTACAACGTTTCAAACTACCTATAAGGATTTACAAGCTAGCCATATAAAAGGATTTACAAACTAGCCATAAGAAGGAACTATGGGCATCATATATGGGTAGTAGTTTATGTTTCAATAAGTTGAAGTTACATGCACTACATTGGTGTCATCTATCAATCTTCCAATGAAATTGAAGTTACATTGGTGTCATCTATCAATCTTCCAATGAAATTGAATGGCCGTGTGACCTTCAATGGTAAAATCTTTCATAATATTTTAACAAAAGTACTGGTTTTGAGTCATCTTTATGTCCAAAGTGTGTGAATACACACCCTCAATTATATTCCAAATGAAACGTCTAACATACTACCGTGTAAAAGTGAATACCATGTTTAAGGCACAATAAAACAAAGCTTAACATGTCGAGGTGAGCAAAAAGTCCAAATCACAAATAGGGGTGTCTAACCATGTTTGCAAGCTCTTAATAATGCATCCTTCTTGCCCTTTGTGGGAGGGTAACACAATGCTTGAAGCCGTCCACACAAGTTAATGCTACATTGACACAAAAATACTTATTGATAATAAGCATGCAGATGATAATAAACGCTGTTAGATGAGCTTACACTATAATTTAGAGGTATTCCGTACTATGAAAGATTGGTTCTTTAGCTTTCCAGGAGGAGATAGTTGTGTTGTAGAGAAAATAGCGTTTTTGAACCTTTTTCACTAGAGCACAGTTTGTTAATGACAATTTTGTACTCTAATATAGGGCTTATACTTATTGATTGGGGATACTTTGACTAGTAGGCAAGACCCAAGATGTCCTTGAATCATCATAAATGTAGCAAAAGACTACTAAAATCATCATCCCCAAATGTCAATAGCTTAATTCATAGTGCAATTGAGGTCACGATACCTCAAGCCCCATATTCACCAACATGCTCCGTGAATAGCATCATAAATTTTGTGAAAAGGGCATTACCATCCCACCTTCAAACGAAGCTCCAATGAGGGAGTGGGGGGGGGGGGGGGCAGAACCATGGCCATCAAAGCTCGCTCCAACCGTGCTCAAACCATGTGTTAATGTTGGGAATATTTAATTATTTCCTTCATTTTTTCATTAATAGATTACCTTAGGTTAGGGGTAGCTTAGGAAATAAGATTCCAAATGGCATTGATGCTTTGATTCTCAACCATTTAATGCTATATATATTGTGTGCATATAAGAAGAGAGTAGATACAAGTTATTTAATTCTTCAGGCATGTCTTGTGTTTCATGATTTATCTATTACCTTGAATATTTGGGTGTTGTAACTATGATCATATTGCATGTTTAATCAGTAACCTTGGTGTTGGTTTTACCATAAACACTTTTGGTGATCCTGTTGTGTCAAATTTTTGGACATGCTCTAGTCTTTGTTTTTAGTTTCATGATGTGTTGCTTGCATGGATTTGGCTTTGGGTGGATATACCGTTCCCTTGTTTGTTTAAGTTATAGATTTTTCATTGTTTTTTAGGGTGTCCAGTTGTTCTTGATTGCTTTCTCAATCATGCCCTCATGGCGTTCATCTTTATATTTTGCATATCAATGCTTATTCCTTGCATGTCATCATTTCTTCACCAGGGCTACACAATAGCATTTTTCTAGCTTGTTCTTGGTGTTTCATCGATCATATGGAGTTCATCATGTTTTGTGGATCTTCATGCTTGGGTCTTGTAAGTTGTGGATAGACTTCCTTTTCACCCATTCAAGCCTTTTGTCCCTTGCATGTGGCTTTTTGGTCGCCTTCCCTCACAACGCCCCTTCTGGCATAGCGAATCTTCTCTTACTAGTGGGAGAGCATGGCAATGACTTTTACTAAGCCCCAGTTATCTATCATCTTGTTCTAAAGCCACGGTTTTGGCATACTAAGACTAGCACTATAAATCTCGTTAAGGTAATCATTCTCAAGTAGAGGAAAGCTTATAGATGTAGATCTAGGCAGTTATGGTGTGGCACATAATGTTGTAGTTTTTGGTCTCTTGCTAGCTAGACTTGGAATGGATTTGTGGATTCTAGGTCATCCACTACCTTACCTATTCCTCTAGAATCCTTAATCACTTCTTAGCTAAAAAACATTAAAAAGCCTCCCAAACCAGGCCAAACTAGCTCTTAGGTTGGGAGATGTGAGCCCACATTCCCATAAAAAAAGACGAGTCAACACGCGTAAACTTGGAGATGTGAGCCATGAGTCTAGAGGGGTAGGTATATGTAATATTAAACCAACCAATTATTATTGCCTTAAAGACTTAAAAGGCATACCTACTTGTTAGCATCCACAGGATCACACATGGAGCTATGGAGGATGAAATATCATCATAGTGGAGTGTGTAGGGGAGAGAGAGAGAGAGAGAGAGAGAGAGAGAGAGAGAGAGAGAGAGAGAGAGAGAGAGAGAGAGAGAGAGAGAGAGAGAAGTAATAGAGCTCAAGTATGAGAGAGAGATTGCACAACTTGAATGGTACTCATTGTGAGAATGAAGGACCCAAGTACATGCTTTTATAGGCACCTAGGCCTTATCTTAACCCTTAGATAGAGGTGGTTCACACCTAATGTGTTCACACCAAAAGACTCAATAACTCTTTCACACTACTGAAACTCTGTTGATTCCGACACTCCCCTCTCAGAGTGAAGGTGGTGAAACCCGAACACAAAATAACTAACCTCCAACTCCATCACATCACTACATAGAGGCAACCTAGCCATGCGCATGTCCTATGCCATAACTATTCTCTCAATCAACTTATTGCCGAAGCTGAGATTATTACTTAGTCAACCCCCGACTCATAACTGGGATAAGAATACATCTTTGATTTTTATAGCATCAAGGCTTTTACAACAACTCCAAAAGACATCCAAAATATTCAGATTTTGGGGGACAACCTGAGCAGAGAAACCTTGACTCATACAATAAATTAAAATAAAAAATAAAGGGAGAATCCCCCCCTCGATGACCAAAATGCTGATAAAGATCTCCTTGATGTCAATGTAGTCTTTGATCTTCTTCATGTCGATGTAGATCTTGATGTAGATGTAGCTCTTCATCCTTGATTTCATTGTGTGATGAAATCCATGTAGGCAAAGATAGATCATGTTCTCAATGTGTTCATGAAGCCTCACATGATGATGATGATGTATATCCCTTTCAGATGATAATGCATTAAATCTACTTAAGGGGGTCTTAGGCTTATCAATGGCCAGTATCTTGCCCTTGTACAATTGATTTATAAGCATGAGAGATGAGTTAGATAAAGCATTCAAGCTTTTAAAAATCCCATTGTCCTAAACAATGCTAATACAAATTTTATACCCAATTTTGGATTAACAAATTGACCACTCAAATCAAGGGGTAAATCTGATTTAATGCTTTATAGAGGTTTAGCAACACTTGAATGTGAGATATGAACCACTAATGGTCCTAAAAACCTCAGATGATTAGTACTAATCAAGGTATTAGTGAAAGCAATCCTCTATTAATTGAGCAAAAAATATCCTAATTTGTAGAGCACCGTCAAAGGGGCAAACCAAGGTGATTTCTCAAGATGAAGCTTAGGGAAGCTATAGTAGGTCCCTAATGGTACGATTGAACCCTTGATAACACCAATTAATGAATTGAATTAGCACTAATTACTTGTTTAGTGATAGAGGGCTGAAAATGATGATTTGCTTGAATCTCCTCCATCTTTGATCATTTTGTTTTAAATTTTGATTTATGAAGAGATTATACCATGATATTGAAGACTCTAAGAGCAAAGAGATTGATTCGAAGTAGAGGTGCCGATCTTTATCAATTAAATCTATGTTTTTTTATTTTTTTGGTCTACTCCTTTCGGCTTCTCCTGTGGACCAAATAATCTCAAACTTTATGAGATTGTTACTCTTACTATAGAGTAACTACAACTAAGAGCACTCGGGCCAATCCAAAGTGATAAAATGATGAATTTGCGATTAGTGTTAGCTTTGAGGTCCTAAGAGGTTTTGGCGAGATGTTATGTGTAGAAAGAGAACCAGTCAAATAACCAATAGGGGGTAAAGCTGCGTTTTTGCAACAAGAAAGAGGAAAAATGGTAAAAGGGTGATTAGTCACTAATCATGATTATGATATGTGATGAGATGAGGCTAATCAAGCTGAAGGAGAGTGGATGTAGGCTTTGATACCATGTTGGAATTCACAGGATCACACATGGAGCTATGGAGGATAAAATATCATCATATTGGAGTGTGTGTATTGGAGTGTGTGTGTGTGTGTGTGTGTGTGTGTGAGAGAGAGAGAGAGAGAGAGAGAGAGAGAGAGAGAGAGAGAGAGAGAGAGAGAGATTGCACAACTTGAATGGTACTCATTGTGAGAATGAAGGACCCAAGTACATGCTTTTATAGGCACCTAGGCCTTATCTTAACCCTTAGATAGAGGTGGTTCACACCTAATGTGTTCACACCAAAAGACTCAATAACTCTTTCACACTACTGAAACTCCGTTGATTCCGACACTCCCCTCAGAGTGAAGGTGGTGAAACCCGAACACAAAATAACTAACCTCCAACTCCATCACATCACTACATAGAGGCGACCGAGCCATGCGCATGTCCTATGCCATAACTATTCCCTCAATCAACTTATTGCCGAAGCTGAGATTATTACTTAGTCAACCCCCGACTCATAACTGGGATAAGAATACATCTTTGATTTTTATAGCATCAAGGCTTTTACAACAACTCCAAAAGACATCCAAAATATTCAGATTTTGGGGGACAACCTGAGCAGAGAAACCTTGACTCATGAATGTGAGATATGAACCACTAATGGTCCTAAAAACCTCAGATGATTAGTACTAATCAAGGTATTAGTGAAAGCAATCCTCTATTAATTGAGCAAAAAATATCCTAATTTGTAGAGCACCGTCAAAGGGGCAAACCAAGGTGATTTCTCAAGATGAAGCTTAGGGAAGCTATAGTAGGTCCCTAATGGTACGATTGAACCCTTGATAACACCAATTAATGAATTGAATTAGCACTAATTACTTGTTTAGTGATAGAGGGCTGAAAATGATGATTTGCTTGAATCTCCTCCATCTTTGATCATTTTGTTTTAAATTTTGATTTATGAAGAGATTATACCATGATATTGAAGACTCTAAGAGCAAAGAGATTGATTCGAAGTAGAGGTGCCGATCTTTATCAATTAAATCTATGTTTTTTTATTTTTTGGTCTACTCCTTTCGGCTTCTCCTGTGGACCAAATAATCTCAAACTTTATGAGATTGTTACTCTTACTATAGAGTAACTACAACTAAGAGCACTCGGGCCAATCTAAAGTGATAAAATGATGAATTTGCGATTAGTGTTAGCTTTGAGGTCCTAAGAGGTTTTGGCGAGATGTTATGTGTAGAAAGAGAACCAGTCAAATAACCAATAGGGGGTAAAGCTGCGTTTTTGCAACAAGAAAGAGGAAAAATGGTAAAAGGGTGATTAGTCACTAATCATGATTATGATATGTGATGAGATGAGGCTAATCAAGCTGAAGGAGAGTGGATGTAGGCTTTGATACCATGTTGGAATTCACAGGATCACACATGGAGCTATGGAGGATAAAATATCATCATATTGGAGTGTGTGTATTGGAGTGTGTGTGTGAGAGAGAGAGAGAGAGAGAGAGAGAGAGAGAGAGAGAGAGAGAGAGAGATTGCACAACTTGAATGGTACTCATTGTGAGAATGAAGGACCCAAGTACATGCTTTTATAGGCACCTAGGCCTTATCTTAACCCTTAGATAGAGGTGGTTCACACCTAATGTGTTCACACCAAAAGACTCAATAACTCTTTCACACTACTGAAACTCCGTTGATTCCGACACTCCCCTCAGAGTGAAGGTGGTGAAACCCGAACACAAAATAACTAACCTCCAACTCCATCACATCACTACATAGAGGCGACCGAGCCATGCGCATGTCCTATGCCATAACTATTCCCTCAATCAACTTATTGCCGAAGCTGAGATTATTACTTAGTCAACCCCCGACTCATAACTGGGATAAGAATACATCTTTGATTTTTATAGCATCAAGGCTTTTACAACAACTCCAAAAGACATCCAAAATATTCAGATTTTGGGGGACAACCTGAGCAGAGAAACCTTGACTCATGAATGTGAGATATGAACCACTAATGGTCCTAAAAACCTCAGATGATTAGTACTAATCAAGGTATTAGTGAAAGCAATCCTCTATTAATTGAGCAAAAAATATCCTAATTTGTAGAGCACCGTCAAAGGGGCAAACCAAGGTGATTTCTCAAGATGAAGCTTAGGGAAGCTATAGTAGGTCCCTAATGGTACGATTGAACCCTTGATAACACCAATTAATGAATTGAATTAGCACTAATTACTTGTTTAGTGATAGAGGGCTGAAAATGATGATTTGCTTGAATCTCCTCCATCTTTGATCATTTTGTTTTAAATTTTGATTTATGAAGAGATTACACCATGATATTGAAGACTCTAAGAGCAAAGAGATTGATTCGAAGTAGAGGTGCCGATCTTTATCAATTAAATCTATGTTTTTTTATTTTTTGGTCTACTCCTTTCGGCTTCTCCTGTGGACCAAATAATCTCAAACTTTATGAGATTATTACTCTTACTATAGAGTAACTACAACTAAGAGCACTCGGGCCAATCCAAAGTGATAAAATGATGAATTTGCGATTAGTGTTAGCTTTGAGGTCCTAAGAGGTTTTGGCGAGATGTTATGTGTAGAAAGAGAACCAGTCAAATAACCAATAGGGGGTAGAGCTGCGTTTTTGCAACAAGAAAGAGGAAAAATGGTAAAAGGGTGATTAGTCACTAATCATGATTATGATATGTGATGAGATGAGGCTAATCAAGCTGAAGGAGAGTGGATGTAGGCTTTGATACCATGTTGGAATTCACAGGATCACACATGGAGCTATGGAGGATAAAATATCATCATATTGGAGTGTGTGTATTGGAGTGTGTGCGTGTGTGTGTGTGTGTGTGTGTGTGTGAGAGAGAGAGAGAGAGAGAGAGAGAGAGAGAGAGAGAGAGAGAGAGAGAGAGAGAGATTGCACAACTTGAATGGTACTCATTGTGAGAATGAAGGACCCAAGTACATGCTTTTATAGGCACCTAGGCCTTATCTTTGACCCTTAGAGGTGGATTACACCTAACATGTTCACACTAAAAGGCTGAATAACCCTTTCACACTACTAAGACTCTAATTATTCCAACACTACTTATGTCCTTTGAGGATTTTCCTATTATATAACTTGTACCAACTACTACAATCTTCAAAAAAATAATATTTTCCTTTGTAATTATTAGGCATTAAAGCATAATTATTGACCAATAATTACACACCAACCCTATGATAGGCGCATTACATAGAAGTTTATGCCACAAGTAGGCATATTTAATAAAAATAAAATACATGAGCCTAGTTCATACAAAAAAGGTGTGAGCCTATATACGTGAACTTGTATACTCGAGTTTGGAGACATGAAACTTTATGCGTAAGCCTAGACACATAAGTCTAGAGGCATGAACCTAGAGACATGAGCCTAGCAAAAGAAAAAGAGAAAAAATAGCCAAAACACTTAAACAAAAAAAAAAACCTATTTTGTTTATAGCTTGAGCAAAACAGACTTGTCTGATATCCATTAAACACCTTCTTCAAGAGCATTAGAGATCTTTGATGAGATCTCAATATGGACTAATTTGTTGGAAATGATAATACATATGACTGTAGCGTTAAACCACATTTCCTCAAACCAACCAAGCCTTCAATACCAAAACAACAACAACTAGCACTCATTAGAGTGCTCCCCTATTAAGAAGGCTAAATTCCTTTAGATCCACCTCAAGAGAAAGAAATGAGCTAACTAAATGTAGACATGGGTGGAGAACCATCAGAACACTTGGAAACAGAAGCCGCCATGTTCCTCCAAGCTCTAAATTCACTAATTGTCTTTATAAACAATGCCATAAACTTCATCAAAAGAAAGCATTTCGTTCCAAGCTCTAGTGGAGAAGTGGAAGCAAGACCAGAGGAACCTCAAGGTTTTCTCCCTTTCGAAGTGATCAAACCATGCCCAACGCCACAATGTTTCAAACATTTGGTATTGATCTTGAACTAGGCTCACAACAATCATATTTACGGCATCAGGGCATGTCTCTTTTATTGTACCATTAGGGATAAGTATTAAAAAAAAACCCGATAGCAAGAATACACAATGCAAGCAAGAGTCCCACTTTCCATAGGAGCCAATTATAGACGCTTCTTCTCCACAATAGAACAAAGTTCTAGTACTTCTCTATTTGGACAAGGAATATAGAACACGAGGAAGGGTAACGAACAAATGTTTGGGACTACCTCAAGACCCATAAGGCCACATAACGTGTCCTCAGTAAGCCACACTGGCATAGGACAAGTGCCATTGAATACCAAACCCTAAAAATAGAGGGTTTGGTGTGCAACCACTCTCTTTACATTCCACCACCAACACCATGTGAATATGCATAAGGCATGCTTAGGATGGTGTTTGAAATGGGAAGGGAGTTTTTTACCGATAATTATTCTCTTCCTTTGCTCAATGAGGCCATATGGTTATCCGAAACCTTGAAACCCCATTGAACATATGTAACATGTCAGAATGGAGATGAAGGTACCAACACACATAAAGATGCACGCAAACAGAGATTCAAAAGCATAACACTCAAAGTAGATTGATGAGAATAAGTGAAGTGCAAGTGATGTGACATGATAAGCTCATTTACACATTTACTCATACAACCCTACTACATTTCACAACCAAGATTGGCCAGGCACCTTATCTTTGGTCATATATAGATGGAGCCCCTTTGCCAAATGGTTTTTAATTGAAATTACATCATGGGAAATCACCCAATGATTAATCGTGGTTGTAGCCCAACAAGCAACCCAACAAGCAACCCAACAAGCAAATGGTGACCAAAATGACATCAATACCTGACAATAGTACTCCTGTGAAGAGCACCACTATCACATTTAGGGTCGTAGGTGGGTGATCCTCTAAATGGGATGTAGATGAACCATTTGATACATCTGTTTATTGATAAAACTTTATGAGCAAGAGGCTATCAGGGTGCCTTATCTATCTATGAAATATGAGGCAAGACATTCAATTTGGGGTCTCCCAATTAAGCAAGTTTTTGCACAATCCTAAAAGTAAGCATTGGCAACAAGCTCCAAGGGAGTATTTTGATACTTACAAGGCACTCATTAGTCCCTATGGCTATTCTATATTAAGGGGAGTGATATTCAGCTTCATGCTTTCAGTGACTCCAATTACAATAGATGTTATGACACACGAGTGTGCTTTTATCTTGGTGATTCTTGTGTATCGTGACTTAACACGTCAATGATGGCCACTTTGAGTTATGAAACTGAGTGCATGGCATCTTTTACAACAATTAAGGAGTGTATATCATTGAGACACATTTTAATAGATCTTGGTGTTGGAAACAACAGCCCTCCCCCTACCTCCATCTCAGGGACCTAGTGTTTCATACTCAAAAGCACATTGAGGTGCATTATTATTATGCCATGAAGAGGCTCATTAGAGGAGAGATTAGCCATGCTTATGTTTCTACACACAACAATGTGGCATATATTCTCATGAAATCTCTCTCATAAGAGAAGCTAAAAGCTTTTTGCAAAGCTTTGGACTTATTTCTATTTGGGGATTGATCAACCTCATGATCCTTGTACATGTTCACATCATCACTATAGGGGGATTTGTAGCCATTTATATGGTAGTGATATGTGCTAGGGCACTTTTTTTCTCTCCTTAAGAGGTTTTTCCCCTCAAGCATGTGTACACACGATTATGAATGAGTGTGTAAGTGACCTTACCATGGCACGTCACTTGCACTTCACTCATTCTCATCAATCTACTTTGATTCTTAGGCTTCTCTTTATCCCGAATTTCTTATATCTTTGTGTGTGTTGCTACCTTTGTCTCCACCACTCTAACACATTACATATGTACAATGGGGTTTTAAGGTTTTGGATAAACATATGGCCTCATTGAGTGAAGGAAGAGAATTGCTTGTCCATCCATGTGACAAAAGCCTTGACGAATTGCTGATAATGTGATGGGCACTTTTTCTCTCCTTAGGAGATTTTTTCCACGAGCAAGTATGCTTTAAAGATCAAGGGCCTTGTTGAATCCCTTGGGTCCATCAATGTATCAATGGAAGATGATGATTTAGTGAGTGTCTATTTAAATGCGCTTGGCAAAGGGTACAAGTCATTCAAGATCTCCATTGCAATCAGAGAGAATATTCCCAACTTTCAGGACTTGGTGTCTATGCTCATCATAGAAGAAAAGTCTATAGGTGAGGACTCTTATTCACAAAGTAAGAACACATCATAATAGGCCTTCTAGAGGCAGAGGTGGAGGTCGTGGTCGAGGCAAAAGTGGTGGCCAACAAGGAAACCAGAATTCTAGACAACAATAGTCTAATGATTTGCAGCAGCCAGTAGTACCAATCATACACGTGGAAGAGGCCAGTGTAGAGGCAAGGGTAGCCAAAGAGGCCGAGGTGGTTGGCAAAGAAATTAGAGTAAAAATAGCATAGAGTGATATTATTATGGCAAACCAGGGCGGTTGGCAAAGGACTACTATAAAAAGTAGAATGACAGAGTAAAAGCCAACAGCAAAAGACCAAGAGAGCCAAGGAAGGAATAAAAGATCTTCATCAAGCAAAATCAAGGAGATCTTAAGCAAGTAGCAACACTGAGCAAAAAAGGAGCTACCAATCACTACCCTAACCTAATCAATGCATATGTTGTAAGACACCAAATGAGTAGGCAAGTCTATGTGTTGTAAGCACACTTTACCACCTAAGAGTAGCTAGAAGAGCACCTAGGGGAAGTGATGCAAATGTAAACACTCCTGATGACCACGTGAGAGTAGCTAATCAAGCACTTAGGGGGAGATGTTCCATGTCTAAGTGCCATGTCTAAGTGCAAATGTCAATCCACCTACCACCTACATTAAGGGGGGTGAAGTATTTGTAAACCTTGCATTTGACCACCTTGTAGTACCCTAAGAATATGGCACCAAGGGGGGGTGTTGAGAAATGTGGTGCAGCGAGCACAAGGAAAGGTAGGGAGTAAGTTGAGTAAGCCAAAGAAGACATTCTCCATCAAGAATCCACAACATGAGCATGTAAGAATTGTCCCATAAGGGGGGGAATGTGGTGCCAAACGAGCACAAGGAAAGGTAGGGAGTGAGTTGAGTAAGCCAAAGAAGACATCGTCCATCAAGAATCCACATGAGCAAAAAAGAATTGTCCCATAGAGTGGTGCAAATCAAAGTTGTACCGCTCTCATATAAAAGGGGTCATTTTTAAGCAATGAAATAAGAAGCAAGCTCTCAAGCCTCTCTATGAGTGCACATCTCAATCTTATAACGTAATTGTGCTTGAGTCCTCTATGTAATTAGTTTAGTATAGTTAATCATAATGTTTATACTTAGGTATCACCCACCTTAGCTTAGCAATCATAGTCTAATCAATGTAGGATTATTTAACCCTCACCATAGCCATGCACTCCCATGTTTCTCAACAGTACATCCCATATGCTTTTGCTTCATGTGCTAGTTCTAGCAATGACCTTGTGTAGAGCTCTGACATCTCACTTGTCATGATTTCCCCACTTGCAGTGTCGCTCCTTGTAGGCCCATCGTCGACCCTAATCTCTTCAGCACACACTTTCCCCATTAGTATCCATGACCTTGAATGAAAACACTCACTATGGCACTTAGGCCACTGGCTCCCACTTTCGCGAGATGACGATCGCACCTCATATGGGAGCGGTGGATCATCTTCATCAACCACAACGATAGTACCGCCACTTCCTCATGCATCCTTCCCATGCCATTCTCTTGGTCTTGAATTAAATTCCATCCTCTCTATGTAAGACCCAATTATAACGAGGGAGCTATGGTGGCCCTAGCCTACTTTGATACCCTTGAAATGATCTCGACATCAGATAAACCATGTATGTTATGGGCTACTGCACCTCCAAAGAAGGAACTCTATGCATTCACCTTTGGAAGAAGCAATAGAACACAATCGTCATAGGGAACTTACCAATGCTTTGAGCTCGTGTCCCTTGAGGTCTCCAAGCTCACTTCGAGAAGCTCAAATCCTCCAAGCTTTACTTCCATGCGGTCACCGTAGAGTCGCTCACACCACCACACAAGGTAATCTCTCTCTCTCACTTCTCTACACAATCATGCATGCATACAAGCATAGAGAAGGCATACAAGCATAGAGAAGGCACATGTACTAGAGTACTCTCTCACATGCATAGAAGCATAGAGAAGGCACATGTACTAGAGTACTCTCTCACACTCTCTCTCAAGACAAGGCAAGAAGTCTCATAACACAAAGGGGGATTTTCTCCATTCATTATATGAGAAAATACCTTATATACAATTGGCCCTTATTCACACTTGGGCACCCAAAACTTACTAAATAAAGACTTAGGTGGCCAATCTCTCATAAGGTTACAACTTTTATAGTGCCTTTGCATGACACTTATTAATGTCCTCAAGAGCATAATTGTTAATCCTAACTGGGATTAACATCCCTCCCTACTTGATGTAGGTTCTGTCCTCAGAACTTATCACCAAGGCCTAAAGACTTGGTTGCCGAACTCATGTGATGATAGAAGTTACGGTGTGATTGAAGCTTCTTTAGGGTTCTTCAAAATGTAGAGTGTGATCTCCAGAACTCGGTGTCTACCATATCTTTAAATGTTACGTGTATGTACATTGGTAAACACCTGAGGTGATGATAGTATAACATCATGCCTCTATCAGTGGGACCTTGGTTCATGTTGAATAGGAGTTGATCTGCATCATATCCATAATATCTCTCTTTGGGCTAGTCAATAAGGACCACGATCAACTTCAGCAATCGGACACTAGCCACAAAAGCAAGATCCAAGATGTGATGCCATGCATGTATCCAAGTTAGCAATTGCTTCATTTGCTATCCTATATTTGAAAATGTTGCTAGCAAAAATAGAGAAAAGTTGTAGCACATATATGAATCTTGCTGCTTGGCATCATGGAATTCCAATGGTGTCCATCTTTGTTGTAGTGGCATATATAATGGGTCCACTCTCTGTGTGGGCGGAGCACACATGTACTGGTGACTATATTCTGGAATTATCAAGTACTCTTGCCACCATGCTGGTTGTATACCAAAATCTTCAATTCTAGGGTTTGCATCCTTTGTAACAATTGTTGTATAGCCTCCTTGTGTATGGACTAGATGTGCCTTCCTCCACCTGTGGAAGCAGTAGCTGATCATGAATGTTACAATCCTAATTTCAAGTAAATCTGCCAAGTGCGTGTTAGCTAGTTTTGTATGCCTTACCACATTTAACCATAAGGTGCCTTCTCCAGTTAAGGGCAATAATTCTTCTAACTTCGGCTTTGGTGCTCGGAGAGGGTATGGTACATAAGGCTGCTTTGTAGGTGTATCCTCAGAGTATGCTTCTGGCAGGATCTGCCTGGTAGGTTCAAAAGGTGTTATTTGCACTAACACCTTAAACATTAACTTTAGCTTTAACAATGGATTCCTTGCACTGATGAATCCTTCACATTCTGCATAGCAGACAAAGACTCAAGAATAGTATCGTCAGTAAAAGGCTCAAGAGTATCTTGTGGTAGAGTGTGACTAACCTCTTGAGTTAGCTGTGGTGGAGATAGGTGGGGTGTCGGCAACTCCTCAGGGGCTAGAGTGTTAGTGGGAAATTCTAATGGAAGAGAAAGAAGACAGGAGAAAATGCAATCTTGTCAGTAGGAGGAATACTAGGGTATGGATTTAGTAATTTACTTGTACAGATGAAAACACCGGATAAGTTGGAAGATTAGATGAACTTGGTGTTTCCTCTTGACTCTCTCTAGAACTAGGGGGTGGGTAGGTGGGTTTGTTGAGCTTCATAAACTCTTGGAGGTCTATGACTTTCCGCAGGAGATATATCAGGATATTCAATTTGTATTTTATCAAAGTTATAGACAACTGTGGTCAGCATGGCTTCTAGATGTTTATGTATATAATGATACATTTTAAGAATGCCATAGGGATGGTAGAGGGTAGATTCATAGAGGCTTAAATGTTGATGTGTATTATACACTTCTAGCCATTCATGACTGATTATCCCACTGATGTGTATTATACACTTCTAGCCACCCATGACTGATTATCCCACTGATGTGTATTATACACTTCTGGCCACCCATGACTGATTATCCCACTGATAACGTCTAGCTACAATCTCGTAATTGGCCGGTGTAACAAGAATATCATCTGGTACAAACAAGTCAAGTTTATCGACACTCTTGTCCAAGATGTTCAAATTTTGCAGGACCCGACACCAACTATGTAGGTTGAGCACAATAGGGTGTAATGGATATAAGAATACATCTTTGGGATTGGTTAGTACTAGGTCCCTTTGAAAGATGCCCAAAATAATGGTAGGGTCAGCATCAGGGTCAACATCATGTTCTCTATAAGGATACATCTTTGGGATTGGTTAGTACTAGGTCCCTTTGAAAGATGCCCATAATAATGGTAGGGTCAGCATCATGTTCTGTATTTTGTTTAATTAGTGTCAAATCTCCTAGGCTTCAATCTTTAGACATATTTATTTCATATTGAAGTAAACAGAGTGTTAGTGTAGACAAAAAGAGAGTAAGAGTTTGAGGAGGGGCCCAAGGAGTCACCGACAACGAACCTATCTTTGAGGCTCACGCAAGAAGTAAGCGCAACTTGTCGGTAGGCTCCTACCTTTCACTTCCTTCCCGGATCACTAGTTGTCACTCCAATTCTTGTATCCTTGAGTCTTTGGTGGTTAGAAGTTCTGAAATGGCCGTTTCTCTGACCATTCTTGCTGCATCTAATTCCTCAAATCTTCTTGTGGGTACCTTCTTGGGCTCGTTTAGCCGAGGCTTCCAACTCTTGAGTATCTGCAATCTTCTAAAGCCTTTCAGCATGCCAATGCTTAGTTGGCTTGGAGTTGTTGGGTAATCTGTAGCATTTCCTATTTGTGGGTATTAATCAGTGTCTCCATCTCTAAAGATTTGACATTGATTATCTCATTAGGAGCCCTTATTTTCTCTGCATTGGCTTTGTTTGTTTGTTCCCATTCTGTCTAAAGCTGGAGCAATTTGTGATCAGCATCTTTGAGAGCTATAGATATAGATGTCAAGTTCTTTTGTTATTCGCGTCGTCCTTGGCCTGGAATGTACTTTGGACCTCCTGAAGCTTTTGAGCATGGATGCTGGCTTGTTCCTTAGTGTGTGCAACTTCTCTTTGAATCTATTCTTTGGCTTACTCCATTTGTGCCTTTAGGTCTATATTTTCTTTAATTCTTTGTACTAGTGTCTAGTAGAGAACTAGATTATTGCTTTCCAGTGTTTGGTACATTACTTCTTGCTATTCGGCAGCCTTTAAGCTTTTTAAGATCACATCTTGATAAGTTGATTCTGATGCTATTTAAGTGTTCCTAGAGTGTCTGAACTTGGTTTGTGGCGTCTTGGGCCTGTTTCCATAGTGTTGCATTTCTATCTTGAAGCATGTGAGTGGTCAGTAGATGACAACGCCACACTCGCTATTCTTATTCCCAAATAGAGGCATTGGTTGTAGCTGTGCCTTCCAATTCATAGTTTGGTAATTGTAATAGAATGTCCAGGCCCTCTACAGTCTCATTGAGTAATTGCTCATAATTCAAATTATGTAAGAAGAACTTTTTTGGAATTCTATCTGCATCCTCCAGCCGATGTCGTTTGTTGGGGCTGGTTGCTTCCTCATTTCTCTTTCTCTTGGCTACATTCAGTCTTTCTTCAGGGACCTCTACAAGTGTTGAGGTTGCCTCTTCGTGGCTTTGGTGCCCTTCTTCTTGCAACTTCTCTTGTTCTGTAGCTTTTTTTGTACCCAACTCAACTGATGCATGTGGATCTGATGATATAATGGAATTCCAAAGTGGGGAGAGGTTTTTGAAAATAGTTTGTGATGGGCTAGGAGGTGGGGTTTGTTGATGTATTTCTACTGCTGTGCTTACTGGAGTTTCTGATAAACTTAAGCCTTTGGCTTCCCTTTGCTCCAATACTTCCTGATAGGTAGCTATCTCTTGGGCCAGTTCTGCTTTCTAGGCATTGTGACTCCTTTGCGACAGCAGGTATTATTCCATGCATCTTCCTATCGGTTTTCTTCTTTCTACTCTTCTTGAGCTCCTTCATGATTTCCTTGGTCTCTTTTAATAATGCCTGCCCTTCCTGTAACTCTCAAGAGGTGAGTGCTGGTGGTTCTACTTGTGCTGCTTGCTGTTCCTGCTCTTCGTGCACTGGATCTCGAATAGGGAGATGTGCTACATGATTCAGCACCTTGGTCAGTATAAGTAAGGATTATAAACCTTTGACTGGTGTGTCTTTAGGTAGTTTTCCATCTCCCTATGAATGTACCATGCCCAATCATCTTCCTTTTCTTCATGCACCTTGGCGATTCTGTTAAGGGGAACCCTGGTGGTGGCCACTAGTTTCACCTACATCATGAGAGACATGGCTCTGCACGCTTTCTCTGTCACCTCATCTCTGATATTTTCATATTTTGCCCCGTTGGAATTGTAAGAGCTTTTCTTCATCATTGTGTCCAAGGGCATCTTCTCGAAGTTGTGAGAGTGGATCTTTATAGATGGTGGTAACTGAAGGCTTCCCGGATCAATTTCTCTGAGAGTAGGACCTGTTCTGTGGTTCCATTTGCTTTGGTAACATTTTCTCTCTTCGTGGCCTTGTCATAGGACTTTAGATACTCCGCACACAATTCTGGATTGAATGTACCGGGGAGACACTTTGCCATTCGTCCCAGGCTTACTTTCTCTAGTTTGTCCTTGACTTCAGATTCTTCCAAGATCTGCAAGCACTCTGGGCTGTGGTACTGCAGAGCTATCTTCCCATGGGTAGTATTGCTTATGAGATTGATCCATGGAATGCTTGTGCATACTATCCCAAATAGCTTAGTTTTGGGCCACAGGTTGGTCTCTTCTTCCTGCTTATATTATAGGTGACCCAGTTGCACTAGCTTGTGTGACTGTCGGAGTCTCCTCGACTTTCGGTTCAGAGGTCGCGGAGGTTGACATCTGTAATAATGATAAGAACGTCAGTCATACTGACTGGTGAGAGCACGTGGTTGTTACCTCTTTTCTCTTCTTCTTCTTCTGCTTCTTTAAAAAAAGAAGACATGAAAATGAGTGTGTGTAAGTGTTATATTCGATGAGGTGTGTTAGTGGTATGAGAAATAACAAGGTACGAGTCTATAGGCGAGAAGGTGCAAACCGTGAGAATGTAGGTTTATGCACCGTGAGATAGTAGGGTACGAAACCGATGAGATGGCTAAAACCATGAGAAGGGTTAGCCGCCGTGAGGTAGTTGAACCGTGAGATGGGTTGAAACCGTGAAACAGTTAATCTGTCAGAGTGCAAGTTTATACACCATTGTCGCATTATATGGTAGAGTGATGTGTGTGAATACATTTAGGACCGTTGGGGCACTTTTTCCCTCACTAGGAGGTTTTTTCCCTCGTGCGTATGTACACCCTCTTATCTACTCATTTTGGGCTATGTACTTATCTTTTGTATCCGGCACACATTTGTTTATTTTAATCTAGTGAGTTTGTATGCTCACAAGCTTCTCTATCTTGTGTGTGTGCATTGTTGCAACCCTAACCCTAATTCCAACAATTGGTATCAGAGCTAGCTTCCTTGACACTTGATCTAGTAGTCTGCCTCCCTCCTCACACGACCCTGTTTTTCTATCTCCGATTGAAATACCCTCTTTTAGGAGAAGAAGGTATATACTGTAATGTGATGTATACGAAGTATACAAAGTTTTCAGGGCCCATGGCACGATTAGGGCACGTTTTGAGCACTGTAAGATTTTTGCAAACGTTCTGGAGAGGTGTCATTTTGGATTGGTTTTGCTCGATTTTGGGTGTTTGGGCTGTGCAGCGGGAAAGATTTGGTGTGCAGTAGCATCTACAGTGTCTTCACAACAACATTGACCATCATAATTTTGCCAATAACACTCTATTCTCTACTCTGTGTTATTTTTCATACACTTTGCAAGCGATTTAGTCAGTTAGTAGCCATTCGGAGTTGCATTCAGTGAATATTGAGTACTTGTTGGAGTGTGTTGAAAGATTTTGCATTTGGTAGGCAGTCATGGCTGGCAATAGTGATGTATTCAACATGTTGTTTGATGAGGTCAAACTTGATGGACTGACTACCCATTATGGTCCTATATGATGAGGCATGTACTGGTTGCTATAAAGGCCTTTGGAATGTGGTCAGTGGTAGTGAAACTCATCTTGTTTCACAACTACCAGTCAACCAGGTGTTGTAGGTACATCTGAAGTAAAATCTCATACAGATGTGGCTCCTCCACATGCACCACTAGTACCTCCCACTACTGCTCAAACGAGATGGGATCGAAGAGATGCACAGGCACATGCATTGCTTGTACTTTCTATGAAGCGAAGCATTATTCCTCATATTCGGTCATGTAAGACTTCAAAACAGCCATGGGATGCACTTGTTGCATTATACCAAGTGTGAAGCACGTGCTGCATATTTGCGCAAATAGTTGGAGTCTAAGCACATGAATGAGGGAGACTCAATGGATAGCTTCTTGACTAAGATCAAAGATTTTAAGGAGCAACTCATTAGTGTGGATGAGATATATCCTGATAGTGCATTGGTGCCCATAGTTCTCAATGCATTGCTGGATTCTTATCAGAGTTTTGCTTCTACCCTTAGACTCATGATGAAGGGAAATCCAAATTTCCTTACATTTGATGAGTTGGTTTCAGTACTCTTGCAAGAGCAGTCTAGGCAAAATAGATCTGTTATGCGAGTTGGTGACCAAGCTTTTGTTGCCAGTCAGAAAGGCAAAGGTAAAGCTTCTTTGCATGGTGGCTATAAGCCAAAATCAAAATCCTCAAGTAAGGATGTAGAGAAAGAAGGTGATAAGCCTAAAAAGAAGGTGATAAGCCTAAAAAGAAGGGCAAGTGTCACTATTGTAGGAAACTAGGGCACTACATAAATGAGTGCAAGAAAAGGCTAGAGAAGGAGAAAAAGAAAGAATTGGGCATGGCTGTGTGGCTGATGCATTTGCACCAAGTGTAGAGATGAAGGAATCTACAAGTTTTGCTCAAGATGATTGGGCATGGACTGTACATTGCAGTTATGACCCTTCTATTCATCACGATGTATGCATGTAAATGGTAAAATTGGATGCTTGGTACTTTGAGAGTGGTGCTAGTAAGCACATTACTTCACAAAAAAATTTATTCTCATCTCTGGAATCTGTCCCAAGTGCAGGAACCGTCACATGTATAAATGGTTCCTCATATCCTGTCAAAGGAGTTGGTAGAGTTGTGCTCACTACGCTGTAAATGGGGGCGCATTTACTCTTTCTAAAGTTTTATATGTGGCTAGGTATTAAGAAGAACTTGCTGTCAATTTCAGCCTTAGCCTTGTCAGGCTTGATGGTGAAATTTATGGATGACAGATGTACAGTTAAGGATAGAAATGATGGTTATTCTATCATTGTCTCAGGTACCTTGTTTCATGGCCTATATAAGATGGATGTATTTGAGAAGTTGTAGCATGATGCTTGCTCAGTCTCCATGACTCGTGTAATGAGTGATGTAGAATTATGGCATGCGCGATTTGGCCATTTGAATTATGCCAGTTTGTTATGCCTTTAAAGGCATGATATGGTGTTTGATTTGCCAACTCTTGAGACCCCTTCTAGTAGACATGTATGTGAGGGGTGTATTCTTGGTAAAATGCATTGGGCATCATTTCCAAAGGATGGATCAATGAGAGCTGTTAAGAAATTACAGCTTATACATAGTGATGCATGTGGTCCTATATGAGGATACCATCTATTGGGGGATATCTCTACTTCGTCACTTTTATTGATGATTACTCCAGATATAGCTAAGTGTATCCATTAAAGTAGAAGTTAGGGTTTTTTATGTGTTCTAGGCACTTTGTATCCATGGCAAAAAATGTACGTGAATGTAAAGTTGGCACCCTTTGTTCAGATCCAGGGCGGGAGTATATGTCCAAGGAATTTCATGCATATATGGTTGAAAAATGCATAAGGCATCAATGTACAGTGCCATACACACCTCATCAAAATGGTGTGGCTGAGAGGAAGAACAGGTCTCTCATGGAGATGGCACGATGTATGGTGAAAGCCCAAGATTTACCTCATGGTTTTTGGTTAGAGGAAACTATGTGCGCAAAGTATGTGTTGAATGCCCTACCAAGGCCTTGTAGTCTAAAACTCCTTATGAAGCTTGGCATGGCAGGAAGCCTTCTGTGGCTCATTTGCATGTTTTTGGTTATCTTGCTTATGTTCTTGTACCTGAGCAACAATGCAGTAAGCTTGATGATAAGGCAATTAAATACATATTTGTGGGATATAGTTCAAAAAGCAAGGGATATAAACTCTACTATTCGGCCTCAAAGTGGATTTTGGTAAGTAGAGATGTTGTTTTTGTGTCGAAAACTCAATTTAGTACATGCTTTCATGCGAAAAACAACAGAATGTATGCTCACAGAACATGTTTGATTCACTCCTACCTTTGTTTAATGGAGGGCCGCCATATGTAGAGCAATTGAATGCTTAACCAAGTGCTGAAATTTAGCCTTTGCAAGTGCAAAATCAGCCTTTTGATGAGGCAATTATTGAGAATGTAGTGGATGAGGAGAGAGCAGCCGTAGAAGAATCTAGGCGTATGCCAAAATGGCTTATATAGACATTGAGGGATAGCAAGTTGGCAGCTCCTTTACCTACTAGCAGAACTCGTACAGGTTCTCATCATGCAGATATGCTCTCATTTCTACTTTATGTAATGAGGAGGAACCTGTTTCCTTTGAGGAAGCATAGGATGATGATCATTGGATGCATGCTATGTAGGATGAGTATAAGTCTATACTCAAGAATGACACCTGGTATTTTCCAGATCTACCTCATGGCAAGAAGGCCATTAGTACTAAGTGGGTTTACAAGTTAAAATGCAAAGCAGATGGTAGCATTGATCACTATAAGGTTAGACTTATTACAAAGGGGTATGCCCAACAACAGGGCATTGATTATGATGAGACCTTTGCACCCACATCTCGTATGACTACCATTAGGTGTCTCATTGCTTTGGCAACACATCATGGGTGGAATGTACATCAGTTGGACATTAAGACTGCATTCTTGAATGGTGATTTACATGAGGAGGTGTATGTATTGTAGCCTCCTGGTTTTGCATTGTGAAAGGAGAAGAGTCTAAAGTATACAGGTTGAAAAAGGCCCTTTATGGCACTAAGCAAGCTCCTAGAGCATGGTATGAGAAGATTCATGCATACTTGGTTGCAAATGATTTTTGCACAACAGTCCAACAAAGAGTACCCTCTATGTGAAGAGGAGTAAGGACACATTTTTGGTCATCGTTCTATACGTTGCAAATGATTTTTGCACAACAGTCCAACAAAGAGTACCCTCTATGTGAAGAGGAGTAAGGACACATTTTTGGTCATCGTTCTATACGTTGATGACATGCTGCTCACGGGACCCGATATAGATCAGATTTTAGTCTTTAAGGCTGCAATCATCGTTTGATATGTTAGATTTGGGGTCCTTGCATTACTATTTGGGGATTCAGTTTATGCAGAGCAACAATGGCATTGTTATGCTGTAGTCTAAATATATACAGAAGCTATTGAAGAGATTTAATCTTGAAGATTGTAAACTTGTGGCTACACCTATGGATACAGGTGATCGACTTAGTCTTCAAGATGCACGAGACTCTTTTGATGCTAGTTTGTATTAGCAAGCTGTTGGATCCCTTCTTTATGTGTACAACACGAGGCCAGATATACAATATGTAGTCTCACAGTTGAGAAGGTTTATGCATAGCCTAGGTACGAAGCATTGGCATGTTATTAAGTAGGTTTTTTACTATTTAAAGGGCACTCAGTATTTTGGATTATTTTATCCAAAGGAGGGTGAGTCACAGCAGCTACATGCTTTCAGTGATTTAGATTGGGCTGGATGTTATGATACACAAGTGTCCACTAGTTGGTTTTGCTTTTGCCTTGGTGATTCATGTATATCATGGCTTGGCAAGAAGCAGCCTACAGTGGCCACTTTCAGTTGTTCTGAAGCTGAGTATATAGGGCAGCTTTTACAACTATAGTTGAGTATGTGTGGCTCAGACGTCTTATGGTGGCTGATTTGGGTGTTGGATAGTCGTCTAGCACTATGATTTTCACTGACAGCCAAAGCGCATTAGCAATTGCAAGGAACCCAGTGTTTCATGCTCGCACAAGCACATTGAGGTGCATTACCGCTATGTTAGGGAAAAGACTCTCTAAAGCAGAGATTATCTTGGTCTATGTGCCTACACATGACAATATGGCAGATTTATTCACGAAGGCTCTTCCTCGTGAAAAGTTCAAAGCTTTTCGTAAAGCTTTGGGCTTGCTGCCTTTCAGGATTCATCAGCCATACCTTGTACATGTTCACATCATCACTCCAGGGGGGATTTGTAGCATTATATGTTCACATCATCACTCCTCCTCCAGGGGGATTTGTAGCATTATATGATGGTAGTGATGTGTGTGAACACACTTAGGACCGCCGGGGCACTTTTTCCCTCACTAGGAGGTTTTTTCCCCCGTGCGGGGTGTGCTCTCAAGGTTCTCTATCTTGTGTGTGTGCATTGTTGCAAACCTAATCCTAATTCCAACAACTGTGAGATAGCAGGATATGAAACCCGTGAGATGGCTAAAGTCAGCCGTGAGGTGGTTAATCCGTGAGATGGGTGAAACTGTGAGATGGGTAAAACCGTGAAACGGTTAAAACCATGAGAGTGCAGGTTTATGCACCGTGAGATAGTAGGGTACAAAACCCATGAGAGTGTAGGTTTATGACAAAGTCCTGCTTGTAACTTTTGTTTTTTGATCATTGAGAGTTAAATGGTGAGTTATTATCTTATGTTTGAGTGTAGAAAATAGGATCAACACCACACGTATGTAGCAATCATAGTTTGGGTCGTTTGCAAGAATTAATCATGACATGCAATTTGATTACTTAAAAGAAGGAAAGAAACAAAAAGAAGAACACAAAGGCAAGGCACAAGCTCCTACCTCAACTCAAAGATGCCAAATACGCGGGCAGACGAGCACTTGGGAATGGAGAGAGGGGAGAGGCAATGCTTAATGATGCACACGATGAACTTACTTGCAAATGTGGAATGTACAAATAAGGAAAGAATTTGATTTTATGGCGTAGTCGTCGGACTGGGCGGCTCTTTAATGAAGTATGCCACATAGCATTCCATGATTGGTCAAGGGAAGGTGACCGTTTCACGCTGTGAAGTAATAATGTGGTTCACGACGTGAACTGTTTTTTGGACTGTTTCATGGCGTGAAACGTTTTGGACTGTTTCACAATGTGAACTGTTTTATGCTGAGTGCATGCAAGGTTGATACCCTATGTTCCTTTCATGCTCAAACACTTAATCATGTAGTCAAAAGTTGGTTGAATGAAGCGAATGATCATGTTTCATGGCATGAATATTAAACATTTTTACCTTGTATCCATTTTTGAGCAATGGATACCTTTATGCTTCCTTTTTGTTTATTGCCACAGAAACCAATGTGGTACTTTGGCACTTTTGGGTATTTGTTGTTGTAATCATTTTAATTCTGTGTGAGAGTGCTTGATCTTTCCCTCCATCCAACTGAAGAGTGCCTCTACTAAATCTTGTTGATTTGGATTTGTCTCCGTCTCAATTGATTGCACTTTTTCTGTTTTCTTCTCATTAACTTTGTCCAGCTCTTTTATTTTGGTGGGTGCAGTTGGTAGGAGTGCTATCTTTAGTTCACTGTGTTGAATCGGCTTCTTTCTCCAAACCAATTTTTGTGCCTTCTTAGCATTTGTTTTAGCTAGGAATTGGCTTTGGTTGCTCTCACTGTTCCTTCCTATGTTTCTGAAGGTATTCGCAGTAATGAACTTTGGGTGGGATTTTGGCACCCATATTGTTGTATTACCATGGTAATAGCCTTGTGTAGCTAGCAAATCCCTTTGAATCCGTTGCTTTTGAGTGCCTTGTGGATGGTGGATTTGTTTGGAAAACTGTTAGCTAACATTTGAAGGCCATCTCTGTCCCTTGTCTATAGCTCAAACTTTTTGCCATGATTCCTCAATTACTTCTTTTGCATCACAGTATATCTGGGCTCGAAGTTGATTCTTAGGCACCCACTGCTGAATTATTGGTGATTTTGGTTATTTTTCACGTAGGGACTATGGGGTGGATGCTTTCTCTGGTACACGAGCTGCTTTTACTGCCATTGGTGTTTCCATACCATTAATCATAGCCTGCTTTCCCTTGTTTATTGGACTCCATAAGGGCATGGTAATGACATTGTTGCCCTTGTCCAATTGTGCCACCCTCTTTTCCCATGGATATTACAATTACTGGCACGTGCAAATCCAAGATCGTCCAAGGATCATTTCTTCCTCCATAGATCTTGCAGGCATAACAAACACCTTTCCAACCAAGAGATTATTTCTGATGGAAATATTAACACTTAGAAATCCCAGAACTTTGGTAGTTGACAAGTGCACACTTCGTACTTGTGCATTGGTGGCCTCAAGGTGTGGTTTGCCTAGAGCTTCCCATGTCTCATAAGAGATAAGATTATGACTTGATCCCGTATCTATTAGTGTAATGCTCGTTGCATGACTTTTAGTCATAGAGACTTTCACCTTGAGACGTGCTGGCTCAATGTCTAGGTCATCCTCATATCAAGGAGGGTTAGTGAAGCCATGTTCACATGCAATACTCTCTTTTGGAGTATCTCTCTTGCCTTGGCTTCTTCCTGAGCTTGCTTAATTTTTCCTTGCATAGCTCTTTCTGTTGTTTTAATAGATGCTCTTGCACGAGTATCTCTTGGGTCAGTGGTCCGTAATGTTTTTTAAGCTTACTTACATTGATGTAACCCTCCATTTGTATGCCCTTATTCGTTTCAATTCTGATTGACCCTTGAGGTGTGATTTTGGACACTCGAAAGGGTCCTAATCCTTTGTACTTGAGTTTCCTTTTTCTGGTGCTTCCAACACCATACATGAGAATGAGGTCCCCTGTTTTCAGTAATTTTAATTTTAGATTATTGTTAAACCAGCGCTTCTTTTGTAATTTTTCGACCCATAAGACCATGTGATGCAATTAGTCGAGTTTCATCAAGTTTCTCTAAGTCAACCAACCTTTTGGCTAATACATTCTCAGTTAATCGTTCTTGCACCACAGGTACTCCATAGGCATTACTGCCTCAATGTCATAAGCTAGACGAAAGGGAGTATATCCCATTGCTACCTTATATGATGTTTGATATGCCCATAGAGCTGCAGTTAGCTTATGTTCCCAATCTATGTGACTTTCTTCTAATGTTTTTGTCAAGATAGTACACAAAATCTTAGTTGTACTCTCTGCTTGACCATCTCCCTGTGGATAATAAGGGGATGACTTCCGGTGGACTACAAGGAATCTAGAACAAGTAAGTGATCAATCACCTCATTAATGAAGTGTAAACCACGATCACTGACTAATTCTAATGGGCATCCGAATCTCGAAATAATTTGTTCATATAAGAACTTAGTCATTGTTTGTGCATTAGCTCGCTTAGAGGCTCTGGCCTCTGCTCGTTTTGTGAAATAATCTGGGCCACGATCAAATATCCGGCTTGTGATGGATGCACAACTTGACTAATAAGTCCAACAAAATCAATTCTCTATTTCTCAAAAGGTTGTCTTACAATAATAGGGGTAAGTGGCATCCTACCTCTTTGTTGCAGAGAATAGCAAATCGTTGACACTCTTCGCATCTTTTTACAAACTCCATGGCATCCTTGAATAACGTTGGCTACCATAGTCCTGCTTGAAGCACCTTGCGAGATGTAATTTCCCAAGTGAAGTTTCCTCCAGCTATTTCTAAGTGTGCTTCATTTAATATTGTGACAAATTATCTTCCCGCACACATCTTCTTAACACATTGTCCTTACCTAGCTTGTATAATTCACTAGCAATTAATTGATAAGATGCAGCCAGCTTAATAAGTCGACACATTTTATCTTTTTTCAAGGATCATTCTTTGCGAAAAACTATAAGCTAGATAATCAAATATTTCTTTGCTCCATTCAAGCACCATGTCTAGTTTGAACAAACAAGCATCTGAGAGGTCATCTTCATCGACACCAATTGCTGGTTCCCCATTTGGAATTCTGGACATGTGATCAGCCAACACATGCTGTGTTCCCTTTTTCTGACCATGACCGTGAAGTTGAATTCCAATAGTAATAACAACCAGTGTCGTGTGATTCTTCCCGTGGTGCAAGGCTTATTCACCAAGTATAATAAGGCATGATGGTCCACAAAGAATACAAATTTGTTAGCCCCAATAGGTAATGTCGATACTTCTTGACAGCATAAACCATGGCCAAACCCTCTCATTATGTGGTGGTATAATTCACCTCTGCATTATTCAATTGGGGATTAGCGAAGTAGATTGGGTAGTCTAGTTTGAACTCATCAGGCTGTGCCAGTACACATCCTATAGCGAAGTTCGTCGATGTGTACATGGAATATAAGATTCCAGCTAGGTGGTCTCAGAATTTTGTGCACTAGCCAGTTCTTCCTTCAATTTGTCATATGCTTCTTGGCATTCTTCAGTCCATCAAAGACAATGAGTAGCCTATATAATGGTCTGGCAATTTCAGCATAAAATACTATGAAGCAGTGATAGTACCCAACGTGGCCCATAAAGCTCTGTACACCTTTGTAATTTGTGGGTGGGGGTAGTTCCAAAATCAATTTGACTTTGCCTTCGTCAGTGGATATATCATTCTTAGAGACAATGTGTCCCAAGATCACACCGTGTTTAACCCAAAATTGGCATTTTAAAGGGTTTAACGATATACGATACAATTAACATCGTTCAAACACCTTTCTCAAGCAAGACAAATGGTCTAACCATCGGGAGTGTGCACATAGATCATCAATGAATACCTCCAACCACTTTTGCAAAGTAGTCTTTGAAGGCTCTGTGCACATTAATCGTTGGAACGTTGCTGGGGCATTGGTGAGATCGAAAGGCATAACTTTGTAAGCAAACGTTCCCCACATTATATTGAAGGCCATTTTATGCTGGTCCTTGGGTG
Organism: Cibotium barometz; assembly: GCF_041138505.1. Taxonomy (NCBI): domain Eukaryota; kingdom Viridiplantae; phylum Streptophyta; class Polypodiopsida; order Cyatheales; family Cibotiaceae; genus Cibotium; species Cibotium barometz. Next base: position 36,101,902 of record NC_141059.1, read on the forward strand.
CTATAGACACCTGATTGTAACGTGAAAATCCGTATGTAAGCTTCTTCACCAGTTACTCTCTCAAAAATGTGTTCCATATAAGGCAGTGGGGTAATGGTCCTTCCTAGTAGCTACATTGACCTCTTTGAGATCCACACAGACCCTAAGTTTCCCTTTCTTCTTTGGCACTATCACGATTGGTGATAACCAATCGTGATAGTGCCATATAAGGCAGTGGGGTAATGGTCCTTCCTAGTAGCTACATTGACCTCTTTGAGATCCACATAGACCCTAAGTTTCCCTTTCTTCTTTGGCACTATCACGATTGGTGATAACCAATCTGTATGTTCTATCTCGTAGATGAAGTCCGCAGCAATGTGTTTGTCAATTTTCTCCTTTACAATTGTTGCATATTTAGGATTCATCTGGTGGGGTAATGGTCCTTCCTAGTAGCTACATTGACCTCTTTGAGATCCACACAGACCCTAAGTTTCCCTTTCTTCTTTGGCACTATCACGATTGGTGATAACCAATCTGTATGTTCTATCTCGTAGATGAAGTCCGCAGTAATGAGTTTGTCAATTTCCTCCTTTACAATTGTTGCATATTTAGGATTCATCTGGTATGGTTTTTGCCTAGTTGGTCTTGATCCGTCCATGATTGGGATCATGTGTTGTACCACTTGAGGTGTGGTACACCCTTCATCTCTTTGTAGTTCTAGGCAAAACAATCCTTAAACTCCTCAAGGAGAGCAAAAAGCTCATTTTCTTCAGCTGGAGTCAAGTCATTCATGATATAAACAGGTTTGGTTTCCTCCCCTGGCTCTGTAATATCAATTTCCTTGACCTCAATTGGGCCATCGATTGGACCACTTTTCGTTCATCAATTGTGTATGTCTTGAAATGGACTGGCACACTGAAAGTAGGTCTGGTTTATCCTCATCCTCGCCTTTTGTTTTAGCCATCACCTTCTTAGCCTTAAACTTGGCTTCCGCCAAAGCCTTGTTTAGTTTTTGGCGCCCAGCTTTTGTAAGCTTAGGCGTTTCCAGTTCTTGAAGGGTGACTTCCTCCCTATGTTTCCCTTCAAGGGATATCTTGCTTAACTCCTCACCCCAATTCTTAGAAAACTCATCATGTACCTTAGTAGCTTTAAGGTATCTCAGTCATTGGGTATCCGTGGTTTTCTTCGTAGTAGGGCATTTCGTCGAGTGATATACTGTTTATGCTTTTGCCATCTTCTAAGACGTTGGGCGCACTGGTACCGCCTTGTGATCCAGTCACTTCTATGCTTGAAGCTTTCTCCTCTGATTCCTCTTCAATGGGTTGCCAATTGACCATATAGACAGAGGTAGTAGGAACATTCCTAGATTCAACGTATTGGGTTCCTCAGGGTTGCATAACATCTATGGTGGCTAGCACACGCATCCAATTTTCACTGAAATTTGGAGGAGGTAGTGATGCATACATTTTTGCTTCCTCTTCTTCCTTTGAAAATTCTGCCGTGGGCTAGCATACTTGTACGGATGTGGTTCACTCGGTTGTGACCGAATCATTACCAAATAGTTGCCCTTCCATGGGGTGTGCTTTCCACGTTCGTAGATCTATCTTTAGGATTTGTGAGTCTCTTCAAACATACACATGATCTAATGCCCATTCGTGTACCAATTTGGATTCCCTCATGACAGGTCTCCCCAAGATTATGTTATATAAGTTTGGTTGGCCGCAGAAAGTCCATTACCACAAATGTATGATGGTAGCGGAACATAAAGAGTTTAAGTCGCACATTCTCTAAAAGCCCAATGGGTCTTAAAGATGTTCTATCTACCATTTTAATGATAAGATTCGCTCTTTTCAGATCGATTTTTCCCAATTTTCCAACATCGTTTTGTGATGATGTTGACTCCCGCCCCACCATCTAGGATAGCCAATGCTTTGGTATCTATTTATGAGGATGAATTGGGATTGTAGCATTAGTGTCGTCACTTTTGTAATACTGTCCCAATTGACTAACCGATATCTTGACGAATCTAGGCATTCTTTCCCCTGCATGTTTTAAGTTTCTTTCTACTAGAGGTGATTGGATCTCCTCTGCAGTGGGGCTGTTGGCTTTAATCTGCCCTCTACCCATTCTTTTATGTCCACCCACAATGTTGGTGAACTACGTAAGTAGTTGTCCCAATGGCATTTGTACGAAAGTGGATAGTATAGCTGCGAGACTGCCTATGTCTCTGGGCTTTCTAGGTGGCGAGTGAGGGTTCCTTCCACTTGTGCATCTCATATCCATCCCTAGGGAATGAATGAATGGACACATCCTACTCAACCTCCTCAAACATTCTTGACATAAGATTTCCTTAAGATCCTTCTTCAGACTCTTCTGGAATTGGAGTAGGCACGCCCCAATTCTCTTTCCCTTATCAGTTCATTTCTTGGATATATTGTATCTCTAGCCTGGTTAGCCCGTAATTTGGCTTCGTGAAGTTGTTGACACTCTTCTACTAGGGCCCTAGCTTCATCAAGCTTTCTTATCTCTTCTTCAGCATTTGGGTATTCACCAATTCCCTTAGGGGTTTCTGGTTTTTCTCTTTATGCCTCTTGGTTAAGCTCATCTGATTTGGGCATTTGATCACTCTCTTCTCTTGATTGAGTGGATCTGATGTTGATAATATCTTCTTCAGATCCATCCTGAATTATGACCCTGGTGTCACACCAGCCTTCTCTTGGCAGTTCTAAAAGTGGTGGCCTCTATTGGGTTCTTCCCTCCCCTAGTTGGGCTTGGGCTCGCGTGTTAGGACATTTAGTGGCGTGATGTTTCCAGGCTGCACACTTATGGTCTTAATAGTGGCTTGGTTAGAAGTGGAAGCAGAACCACTTGCGCGGTATGGGCCGTCTTTGATCAAACGATCAACCCCACATTTAGTACAAGTTAACACTGGTATGTCATTAGGTGGTGCAGTCATTTGCTGAGTTTGATGCGTGTAAACCACATTCTTGTTAGGACATTCTGCTATTCGATGAGGTCCACTGCAACCAAAACATTGTAGTGGCGCCCTTCTCATATTTGCATTTATGTCCTTACCTTTCCAGTGTACCATGGTTTGGAACACTGGTATTGGCGTGTTATTTTGTAAGATATAAAATTCTGGTGCAATCTCTGTAGCTTTCTCATAGTACTCACCATTGATTTCTACCTTACACACCATTTCAACTTCCTTTGATGGCTCCTCAATTAGCACTTGGTTGATTTTAGCGTGGTGGTTGTGGCGGTAGAACAGGTGGCGACAGAGGTAATGTGTCCTATATTCAAAACATCCCCCTAGATAAATAGGATGGGTTTGGCTATCTTGTAGTTGTCGCAGTGATTTGCACGGCTGATGCTGGTAAAGCCAGTGGTGCCTCTGGGTGTCAGTAGTTGTGCTATGGCTTGGAATCTCGGATACTTGCACATGGAAGTGTCATGGTTCCCTAATTTTACACAATGAGCACAACAAAGTAATGGCCTTACTCTTATTCGTGGGCATTCAGTGGTAGTGTGATTCATTCAGCACATAGAACACCATACCAAATCTCTACGCGGGTAAAGATGGGTATGCCCATGCCCTGATGCTTCTCTTCCATCCTTCACCTTCAATTTATCCAGTAGGGCATTACTGAGTTCATCCACAGTCATGTTCCCAACTTGATTGCGAGTTCCTGTTTCTTGGTGACTTAAAACTCGCGAAGTCGTTGTTTGGTGAAGATGCCTTGACATCTTTAGGTTGTGGCAATTCATGCATATTGTCTTCATATTCGATTGCCAACTTACAACATGCATCCAGAGTAGCCGATCGGGCTAATACTAGATAATCATGCATTTTGTGATCTCGGACTCCTCTCCGGTAGTAGGGCAATAACTGATCTCATCAGTTAGCCTCTCCCATAGTTTACATCTTGAATTCAAGTGCTTTAGCTGGGATACATAGTCTCACAACATAGACTTATTTTCTTTCTATTTGATATTATGCAGTTGTGCCACAGGACTCCATCAGTCACCACTTTGGGGGCAAAGCTTGGCACAAACACATAATTGGTGCCAGTGCCGAGGAGGCATGGTAACCTCCATACCGCTTGTGGTAGCTCTTTTGCTCCCTGGCACTGGTAAGGAGGTTACCAGCGCTGAGGAGGCATGGTAACCTCCTTACCACTTGTGGGGGCAGCTCTTTTGCTCTTCAAGTCCTATGTTCTGCCATTTTCAAGCTCTTCAAGTCCTATATTCTACCATTTTCAAGCTCTCTGTACATTTCGTGTAGAGAAAAGTTTAGATAAGGTGTGCATTGAGGAGGGTTGAAGGTGTGGATTTGAGAGCATTTTTTGTTGCTTTTTATTGTTTTGTTTATTTGAAGTGTTTGGTTGTGTGTTTTTTGTGGCATTAAGTGATTAGAAGTATAATTTTGCATTCTCATGTGTTATGAACCTTGGAAAAATATCATTAAATAGGTAAAATTAGCTGTTTTATTTACATTTAAATTTGGATTGTTGTTGTTTTTCTATTAATTAGTGCATTACATAATCACTAGTAATTAATTAAGCATTTTTCTTTGCATAATGATGCACACTAGCTTATTTTTCTCATTACTCACTCAATTGAGCTCCAATTCAAAATTGAATATAGATCTGGATTTCCTTGTAGCAAAACAGTGAAATTGAGTGATTCCTTACATCAAAACACCAAAAACGTGCACTTGAAGTCTTGATAAAAATCTAGTGTATTTTTTACATTAGTTTTTCATTTCTGCTAATTTCTCTTGGTTGGTGTTTTTGTTGCAAATTTTAAGTTGATAGGTGAATAATCCCTCATGGCCAATCCTTCATTGTATCATCATTTCTCATTGAATTTGGTGAATAAATGGAAATTTTGGGTTGAGGTAGGGAAATTTGGGATCATTTTTACATGGCTACCACTCATTTTTCCACACCTTGGATGTTTACCCAAATTTATTCACCCTTGCTAGGTTTAGCTAAGATCTTATGCATGATGAGAATTCTACCACATTTGAATGAATCTTTTGAGCAACTTGTTCTTGTTTACCCAAATTTATTCACCCTTGCTAGGTTTAGCCAAGATCTTATGCATGATGAGAATTCTACCACATTTGAATGAATCTTTTGAGCAACTTCTTACTAATTAGGGTATGCTCTTGCAAAAAAAGTATCTTATGATCAATAATAAGTAAAGAGAACATTTTAATGATAGACGGAATCAAAGAATGAACCGCAATTAACAATGAAAACATAGCCTTCTTATTCATCATTTCTTTAGTCTCCCACATATTTACTTTATTAAACAAGAATTTTTTATAAGATATGCCATTTATTTATGTTTGTATTACTTATTTTCATGAGAAATCATTAACATTAGAGATTTTACCACATTATTTATGAATCTTGACATTGACACATGAATCTTGATAGAAATCCTTCAATCTTCCATGTCTTTTGCATTAAAAATCACCATAGGAATATTATTTTGTGTTTACTTAATCACTCAAAGCAAGGGAATGAATGTATATTCCCTCAATCACTTAAAGCAAGGGAATTAATGTATATTCCCTCAATCACTTAAAGCAAGGGAATTAATTTATATTCCTCACTTAATCATGCCAAGAATGACTAAAAATAAGAATTCTTATGTCTCACAACCTCCATTTCATGTGAAAGGGTATCTTATGGCATATAGTTTCTTGGTCATCGTCTTGTACGTTGATGACGTGATGCTCAGGGGCCCTGATGAGGAAAAAATTTTAACTTTCAAAGTTGAATTCCATTCATCATTTGAGATGTCAGATCTAGGCCAAGTACATTTTTATTTGGGCATTTAGTTCTTACAACGTGCAAATGGCATAGTCATGCTGCAAGCAAAATACATATAGAGATTGCTTAAAAGGTTTAATCTTAAGGATTGTAAGCATGTGTTTACACCAGTTGAGACAGGTGCGAGGCTTAGCATTCAGGACTCTGGAGAGCCTTTTGATGATCAAAGATTATATCGGGCAGGCTATTGGTTGCTTGATTTACTTATGCAACACGAGGCGAGATATTTAGTTTGGGGTTTCTCAGTTGAGCAGGTTTCTGCATAGCTTAGGCTCCAAGCACTAGCAAGTTGTTAAACGGTTTTTTTGCTACTTACAAGGCACTTAGCACCTCGGATCGTTCTATCCCAGGGGTGATTCATAGTTGCATACCTTTATAGATTCGGATTGGGTTGGATGTTACAATACCTGAGTGTCCAGTAGTAGTGGCTTTTACTTTTGTCTTAGTGATTCATGTATATCATGGCTAAGTAGCCAATAGTAGCCACTTTCAGTTGTGAAGATGAGGATAGGGTAGTTTTTACAATTATAGTTGAGTGCGTCTGGCTTAGACGCCTTATGGTTGATTTGGGTGTTGGGTAGTCTTCCTCCAATACCATTTTCACTGACACAGTCATAGTGCATTGGCAATTGCACAAAACCCAATGTTTCTAAGCAGCACAGTAAGGTGCATCATCACTATGTCATGGAAAGAGTCTTACACGAGAGATCAGCTGGGTATATGTACCTACACACAATAATCTGCATATTTATTCACAAAGGCTTTTTCTCGTGAAAAGTTCAAAGTTTTTTGTAAATATTTGGGCTTATTTTCCTTTGGGAATTGATCCACCTATCCCTATTGTTAACCCATTCCTAGGGTTAACAAGAGCTACCACCATTATCTTATATCAAGGAGTCAAGGTAGATACACCAAAGGGTCATACATTCAAGATATGAAGCAATGGTGTCCAAAGCTACAACTTGGACGGGCGCTCATAATGGTGTGAAAGAGTATTTATGGTAATTACCACTGCATGTAGGATGAAGTCCCAAGTGATGTACTTCATGGATATATTATGAGAGTAGTCATTGTAATAGCATTACGCCTCTTATGAGCCTCAAGTGCCCGACCGGCCCCACAGTTTAAGTGAGTGTGAACACTTATGGCCATGTATATAAGTGAATTTCTCTCATAATACAACACTCTCCCATTGTGTAATTGAGTCTCTCTCTTTCTAATCCTCTTGCTAATATCTCTCTCTAATGCATGCTAGTGAATGTGTGTGAGTGACGTGAGGTGAGAGGAGAGACGAGTACCCGTAGTGCAATGCGATAGTGTGTGACAACACTCTTGCACGGGAGGTGCAGTGGAATTGCTTCTCAAGGAGTTGTAGAGCTTGGAGACCTCAAGGGTTACGAGCTCGGCCATTGGAAAGATCCTCACGACAGTTGCGGTTCACCAAGTAATCTCTTGTTGGATGTGTTTCAAGGGGGGTTAGGGTGAGCTATAACATTTTTGGTGCCGTTGCAGGGGAGCCATCCCTTGGCTCATCCCTTGGCTTTTTCCATCATTTTTTTTTCTAATCGACAAAACATTGAAGTTCCTGGTGGTTACTTTAGCAAACAATCGGTGAAGATGTGGAATTTACATTCCATGTTACCCTAGATTCCCTTAAGTATGATGTCGTCCTTGGTGGAACTTGGATACATGACTCGTTGCATTCAATTGATGAATCCATGCAAACAGTCACTTGAACACTCTTGCAGGCATTGTACAATTGCTTACGGGAAGAAAATACCTTGGAGGAGCTGGAACTTCCAACATATCTTACTGAAAAGATCCCTCAGATTTTGGTTGGATTGGAACTTTCCAATAAAATCAACATAGCTCAAGCACATCTTTATCCAACACGAGAACACAATCTCATGACCCTTGAGTTATGGGATTTGTTAGGTCAACCAACCCTCACGGCTCATCATGGAAAGAATTCCCTTTAAACAAGACTTGAACATGCCATGTTTGGGTTACTTTGAACATAAAATGTATATTGAAACTAGCCCCCTTACTTGCAAGTTTTTTGTGGTTGAGTATGTGTTGGAAGCAGATTTAATCTTGGGGGCATAATGGACTATTGCTATCCAAGTACCACTGTGCTTTGACAACGATAGGGTGATCATGATGGTCAATGGCACAAAGTTGATAGTACCATATTGCAAGGAAGAGGATCCAACCCTAATGGATTTCTATGATGCTAAACACAAAAAGTTACAAGCCTCTTTCACGAAAACCCCTCTACACAATGACCGACTCCGATAAAGCATCTGCTCCTTCAACCCCATCCTCACCAACGAAGCTCGATGCTAAAACCTCTCAGTCAGCAGCTATTCCTCAAAAAGTTCCCCACGCGCAACCATCTGTCTTTTAACAAGGAACTCAAAGAAAAATCCCCGGAGCCAATGCCTCTTTATTAACAAACCTCACCAAAGGAGATGGCAATATGCTCAAAACCCTCATCATCGAATGCCACTCTGCAAGAGACTTAGACCTCATCATCAACAATGCCCATGAGTCTGAAATCTACAACCTTAGCACCAACTAATGTGAAGGAGGGCTCACAATCTCCCACTTTAACCAAAAAGAAAAATCCACCAAGATAACAAAAATCAGGGTATCTTAATGGTGTCAAAATGTGGGTGGAGAAGCAGCTATTTGTTACTCAAGGCTACTCGAAGGTGCTAATCAAAATGTGGGTAGAGAAGCAGCTATTTGTTGCTCAAGGCTACTTGAAGGTGCTAATCAAATTTGTGCCTCGACAATCAAAGCCTCTTCCTCAACGCAGCACTTAGAGGCCAAGGAAAAAGAAACATACTCCACCACACCGTCCACAAAAGCCTATGGGACTTCCTCAAAGAACTCTGCCAAGTTAACAAGTGTGGGTGTCGGAAAGATTACTACAAGCACAAGGGTACTACCAAGATAATACCAAAGCTCGGATTCCCAAGCGCATAAAAAAAGTCCCCTCAACCTGTTCAAAGAAACAAACCTCAGCACTAAAGGCATCAAACACCAGTTTATAATGTACCTCAAAGATGGGTGCCTGTGCATGGGCTTCAACAACAAGGATACTATGATGGTAATCCCATCATATGGTTTAGGGTTTAGGGTTTAGGCTTATGAGCACATCAAAGACAAACTCACAATGCTCTTTTCACCCCCTCTGGATGTGAAATGCAAGTGCAAAAGCTACGCGCGGCAGACATGAGAACCTATTCTCTCAAAAAGGAGATTAGCCACAAGAATCTCTTGCTTGCAAGGTGGTAGTAAAAAAAAAAACACACACAAAAACAAGGGAGTAACGCATATGGCAACTCCCAAAGGATCTTCAATAGCCATTATATCTTGTTGAGCTTATTGCTTACTAATCTTTTGGCTATGTTAATGTAAACTACTCCATGAGTACATATCCGCACTCATGCACTGGAGGACATTTGCACCAAAGCCTCACCATTGTAAACTTCTAGTAGGTACATCTTTAGATGGGGGGCCATGGTGGACGAAAGATTGGTTAATGGTACAACCCATCGCTTGAAATTTTTCTTCAAATTACAAACCTCTCCAAATGACGCTGCCATCTTCACAATTCAATGATCCTTAATCCTTAGTGAAGATATCTATATTAGCCTTGTAAGTCGACGTTATTCTTTCAATCCTCTCCACCAAGTGGCTACTTCAACACAGAGCAGTTCAATAAGAGTCTATATGACTCACTTCTTGTGCTTCATGTATATCTGCTTCATAAAAGCATGAAAAACACATGGGAAGAAGCATGCAGGAATAGGTCCTACTCAACAACATTTGACAAGAATCCTGCCACACAAAGGGACTTCATTTCTTCAAATGATGAATGTCGCTTCAATGAATCAAATGAGAAATTGAGAATCACCATCTCGTTCTGATGATTATGTCTATGTTCCTTCGGATCCTTCCCTCTCTTCTCTCCCATTATTAATGTCTCTTAGCATTCCCACTAACACAAATCACATGTAACCTTGCTTATGATTTCTAAAAACAAAGTAAGCAAAAAACACCCAAAAAGAAACATGCTCACATAAATATTAAAATGCAATCATTTATAAAAACCCCACCCCGCCACCCCGTTAGGAATTCCCAATAAACCACTAACCTTTTCATTCACTAACTAGCTTTTCTTATTCCTTCCGGAGGAGCAAAGACCATTGAACATTACTCAACATCAAAGCCATCGACAAAGCTTGTCCATTCTCCCCACACAAAAGTCTTCAACGCGATCGCCATCAAGAAGGGGGGAATGTTAACCCATTCCTAGGGTTAACAAGAGCTACCACCATTATCTTACATCAAGGAGTCAAGGTAGATACACCAAAGGGTCATACATTCAAGATATGAAGCAATGGTGTCCAAAACTACAACTTGGATGGGCGGCCGTAATGGTGTGACAGAGTATTTATGGCAATTCTCACTTCAAGAGCATGTGGTAGCATGTAGGATGAAGTCCCAAGTGATGTACTTCATGGATATATTATGAGAGTAGTCATTGTAATAGCATTACACCTCTTATGAGTCTGAAGTGTTCGGTCGGCCCACAGTTTCGGCCCACAGTTTAAGTGAGTGTGAACACTTATGGCCATGTATATAAGTGAATTTCTCTCATAATACAACATAATCTCCCATTGTGTAATTGAGCCTTGCTCTTGCTAATCCTCTTATTAATCTCTCTCTCTCTCTCTAATACATGCTATTGAGTGTGTGTGAGTGATGTGAGGTGAGAGGAGGGACGAGTACCCGTAGTGCAATGCAGCAGTGTGACAATGCTCGCGGGAGGTGCGGTGGAATTGCTTCTCAAGGAGTTGTAGAGCTTGGAGACCTCAAAGGTTATGAGCTCGGCCATTGGAAAGATCCTCATGACAGTTGGGGTTCACTAGGTAATCTCTTGTTGGATGTGTTTCAAGGGGGGTTAGGATGAGCCGTAACATTTGAATCTTTCCTAATGTTAGGTATTATGGAATTTAAATTACAAATGTTGAAAATAATGGATATTTTAGGTATTATTATTTTCTCCACGCTTGACATGAAGTGTCCTAAAAAATAACTTCATGATGACTATCTTATTAGCCATATATCATCTACAAGGCCATTCACCTTATGATTCACAATGTGGGAGATAGAGGAAGGACTAAGGAAGTGTACAATAGAAAAGATAAATGTCTTAGCATATGGCTTGCAATTACTTGTAATTAGAGAAAAGCGTGGCATCGCCGCTCCAACTATACCATATATCAACACATTTTGATTTTGTGTGAGTTTGTCATTGAGGTTAAGAGGGAGGGTGCCATCACTGTAAGGGTTACAAAATATAATCCATGTGTATTGTTGGATGACTAAGTGCAAGTATTCTCATGTTGTCTTGGAATGCTATTGTTATTAGAAGTAATACTTGTGTGATATACTATGTGCATGTTATGATGAGGTGCTAGTGTTGATTGTGCTTTTTAGTGAGGTTTAGGGTTTTGTGGTGTCATGTCATGTCATGTAAGAGTGAGGGTGTGAGCATCATGATGAGGAATAACTACCCTTCTAGATTGGGATTTCTTTGTGGGATATAAGCAACGGGAGAGCTCATGAACCAAGATGAGTCGAGCTCCCTTGGGTCTTTTTACTTCCCCAAATCAGCAACTCCCACTCTTTGTTGTAGCTTGGTGGCACACGAGGTAACCTTATTTATGTCAATGTTGTTTCTCCTAGAAAATCCTGCCATTGATCATGTCTTATTTCCCACTAGTTGCCCTTACTCCACAACATAGACCAAGAATGTGCGTTATGGCTCTTTGGATCCAATTTAGTTCTCCTTGGTATCGCTCATTGGATCCAATTGAGCTCTCTTGGGTATCTAGCACATGCACAAAATATTCATGTCTAAACTTTCGAGCGTGCACATGAAGGTTTCTTGTCTCAATAGAGCCTATTGTGGACTTTAGCCTTGGATAGATCAATTTCCCACCAAGAAATAATTTCTTAATGTGGTAGGTAATCAAAGATGGAAAATAGAAAAAAGCTCATAAGAAATGGTGTTTGTCTTCACCTGGAGATTATGTACAAGTTGAAGAGGAGCCTTTGCCTTGTTGGTGCTTCTTGCTCATTCTACAAATATGCATTATGTATGAGAGGGTAGGGAAAATAGAAAGGACCTCATAAGCAATAATGTTTGTCTTCACCCAGAGATTATATACAAGTTAAAGAGGAGCCTTTTCCTTGTTGGTGATTCTTGCTCATTCTACAAGCCGCACAAATATGCATTATGTATGTGATGCTGGGATATACACCCAATATTCATGCCCATATTCTAAGGTTATTTGGGGCACATAACACCTTGGCTTTACTCTTGTAAAGGGCCTCATTTTTGCCTAAAAGAAGGTGCCTATTTTCCATGCATCTAGGAGACCACCAATGTTTGACTCTGGAGAGCATCTAGAGAGAATGTAGGAAGAGGGCCTTGACATCATCCATGACTCATTCCATGCCTTGTACCCAGCCTATTTAAGAGGCACATCTTCATGAATGCTACACACCTGATTACTCGTACCTTGATGTTGTGATTATGCTAATTATGAGTGTTTAACATAGTGCTCTTGATTTACTCATAATCTCCCTTCATTATGTTCAACCATGAGCTTTCTTGTGGTCTATGAGCCTCCATGATTATTCAACACGAGAGTATTCAATCAACTTACCTGGCTACATTTTGCAAGAGTTTTGAGTCCAAAATGCTTGTTGGATGGCTGGTTCTTCAAGCAACGAAGATCAAAAGCTCAAAGAAGCTATTAATCTTTGGACCATGACTCACGTTACTCTATTTGAATCAAACAGAGACATGGCGACAAGAAGTACGAAAACAATTAGAAAATGCTGGCCTCGTGCCAATCCTGTGGTGGCCAACAGACCATGGGCAGCCATGGCCTCGTTTTATTCTTTGGTGTCTTGTGATGCCCAGTAGGCCTTCATGCCCATCATCTTTTTACTTTTGAGAAGCTTCGACACAACAAATCACTAATAATCACCATTCAGCCTCCTCGTTGGTTGCTTGCCTACCACCCATTGCTCTCCGGCATTAGATTTTGTGCACTGGTGAGCTTTCGTGTTGACCAAAGAGGCAATCTATGCCTCTTTTTGGTCCACCGCAAGTTGGTTTCCTCTCTACGGCTCCAAGGTGAGCAAAGTTACAAATGCATTTGCCAAGGAGGTAAGGTGATCTACAAAAACCTAAAGTGAAGAGAGACTATTGAATCGAATGGCCATCCAAAGGTGATTTCTTAGTGGGATCACCAGATGTGATCAGTGAGTTGTATTGAGAGCAACCTTTGCTTCAATACCAAGTGTGCTCCTCATCTACCTTCCTACGCTTGATCATAGCTCAAGGAAAGTGAAAATAGGTTTTCTTCATGGGAGGGGTGTGTGTGTGTGTGTGTGTGCGCGCCCGCGCCTCATCTACCTTCCTAAGCTTGATCATAGCTCAAGGAAAGTGAAAATAGGTTTTCTTCATGCGAGGGGTGTGTGTGTGTGTGTGTGTTGGGGGGGCGGGGTGTGGTTAGGTGCTTTGGTGTAGGACGGTTCAAGCAATCACCAACCACTCCGAGAAAAACCAGCCAGTATGTGCAGAACATACAAAAAATGAGATACCAAGCCCCGTAGAAAGGAAGAGTTCTGAGTGCAAGAACTGGTATTGATGCAAAATGTGGTAGGGTTACGGAGACCCAAAATGGCAAACTTAAAAGAAACAGGTGGGCTTCAGATAAACAAGCTAGCTAGTCCAAAATAGACTGCGTACTCCACAATCCAAATTCTCAACCACCTAAAATATTCCATGCATTGCACAAAAAAAGGGTATGGAGGCAATTAAAAAGCCATCAAGCGGCTGATTCCTTGGGGGCAAGAAAGTAATGAACTATCACACATTTTCATTTCACCATTTTCCAGCTCTTCAGATGTCCAATCAGATTTTGACCCACAAATTTGGGTCAATGAGTTTATTGGCCTAGCTTCTAAGTAAAACCAGGACAGCCCTCTTGCTTGGATGAAGCTTTCCTTGGCCAACCTGCTCGCTCACACTCGACCACGTATACAATCTCCCCCATCATGTGAGCTTCGGGACATCAGTTCTTCATGACAGAAGGGATATGCTCAATTCCACATAAGGGCTACACAAACTTAACCTTTCAGTCACATTTTTTTTTGAATAATCCTTCCTGCTTTTGTTAAATTAGCTGCATACCACTGCATTACATGTGAACTGGCATGCCCCACATGAAGAGTTCCATGTCGTGCTTGTAGAAAGATCAAATATGCTCTGAAATAAGTAAGCGAAAGGGGACCTATTTCACCAGAAAAGCAGGCTACATATGATGCAAAAAATTGCTTTCATCATACAGACCAAAAAGCCTACATAACTTTTACTTTTTGCTCTTTGTAGGGTAGGCAAGACATAACCCACCCAATAATGCTCTATACAGGTGAAAGTCAGAATGGGAACCAACCAGGGTAAACCCCCAATGGACAGAGCTGCTTTCCACAAGCCTGGCACATCAAATGGCCTATGGATCAACTTCAACCTTTGGTCTTTTCTTTGGATGTTCCGATTCTTGTGAAGACCCAGTTTCCTTACTTTGAGATGGCGGTACTCCTGTACTGAGTGTTGCCGTCTGTTTGCAAGAGCAACAAATATATCTCATATTAAACAACACACAATAATTTGATCTTGATTGGGTGACAGGTCAATTCCCGTAAACAAATAAGGCCAGACGCATGTACCTTTTTGGAGCTTGTAAGTACCGATGAATCACCAGGCTTTCCCAGGTTGATCTGAACAGATATAGTAGCTTGGGCCAAATCTACCCCCGAACTTTGTAATGCCTGTGTTAACGTGTCTAGCAACCTGGCAAATAATGCAGAAGACCAAGACTGTCTTATTATATAATCACTATCTTCACAAGTGCTACCATGTAAGAATAGGTACTAACTGAGTTGATAATGTGCACGAATCAACTGCAAATTTAAGCACAGCAACAAACCCTTGTGAGTAGACACTTGATATGTTGATCATGCCACCAAGGATAGCAGGTCGCTCTTGGTCATTTGCCCGAACCTCACCTTTGTGCTCTCCTTTAGGTCCATCAATAACACCATGTACTGGCCTACCATGATCTTTTCCATCAAGACCATGTGCTGGTCTACCGTCATCCTTTCCAGATTCCTTCGAAGTAGAGCCAATGTCAGTTTGGTACATGTCTATTACTTGACTTGACCTCAATCGTTCTTCCAGTTCTTCGTCTGGCCTCCTATGGCCTGAAATGGGCGGATTACGCTCGGGGCTTGTGAGCTTTTCATGGTCTTGATCAGGCACATAAGTAGAAGTTTGAGGTGCCAATAGGTTGCTCGGTTGTTGCAACTGTGGCAAAGCTGTGGCTTCTACTTTGTTGTAGACAGAACATTTGGCTTTGATTGCAGCCTGTTCCTCCTGATGAAGCAGATGGCCAAACATTGTTTGCCCTTCAGGCATTGATTGTGGGACGCTGTGAAACATGGGGGTAGGCGCTCGTTCTAGTGTCGAGATAGCCAGAGGTTGTGTGAAAGTCAGTGGTGTGGGCTTACTGACTAGAGATTTGCTCTCATAGTTTGAGAGGCAGGCTGGTGCCTGCAAAAGCCTGTTTGTGAGTGTAGAAACCTGCGCCATGCTGGACATCAGTTCCGAGCTGGTAATGCCGTTTTCACATGTTACCCTCAATGGACTTGACCGGTTTCTCATGTAGCCATTTGAATCGAGGGCTTCCTTGGTATCATAAGTGACCGTGGACACTAACGGAACATACGAAGCATTTGCCGCCCCATCTCGGCGTCCAGAATTCCTCTGTGCAATGAACAGAGAAAGCTTCAGGACTACAAGCCCTCACCTTTCGTTCTATAGAAAAACTTAGACATCATTCAAATCACCAGCATCTACAAATGTAAAGGTCTTTCAAATATATTACTACCATACAAACTAAAGTTACGCACATCCCATGAGATAGTTTTTGTCCTCTCTTGGTGTTGCCCCCCGTGCTCTACAGCCTCGTACTTTTTAACCTTTTCGTGCAGCATTTGTATGTATTCAATAACCTGCTAAAGCAAAGATTATGAGAGTGTTGATATATCACTGAACGGATTGAAACATCTCAAAAACTGATGAAATGAACCAGACCCAAACCTCTAGCAAGAAAGAAGCTTTATCCCTTTTTTGGTCAGCATTTGGTAGCAGTTGTCGCAGCATTTGAAACCTGAATAGGTAGCAAAATTAAGAGGGTCACATGCAACTACACTACTGGGCGGGGTTTGGACAAGACCCAAGGCTAAGCTGGACAAGGCCTAAGCTGGTCCACTGGGCTTATGGTGGTCATACGGGCATGCCCATTCGTCCCTCTTACTTGCTGTCACAGGTGTGCTTGAACTACTGTTTTGTTGAGTTCAATAAAGCACCATGATATTACCTGTCATTAATTTTGCTGCGTCTGCGTTGTTCTGTGGCTGAATGTTTGGACCTTGGCGTAATCCCCTTGCTATCCATACTTTTCCCTTCCAGCTGCTGTGTTGTATCACCTGCAGATGTTGAAAGTATTAGGTGGATATTCGCAATCTAGTCTTGAATATTCAAAAACTTTCACATGCACCAAGAATCAAGTGGTATAATATACATTTTTGGTAGTGGCTTTCTTTCTTTGGATTATAGCCATGATCAAGTGATTCATCATCCTCATCGTCATCGTCTTCGGACAGGACTCTTGCGAGTCTTTTATTTCCATCCAGTCCCTCTAAACCACCTTGCTGCTGCTGCTGCTGCCAGTGCCTTCAGCATGGTAAACATGCAAAACTTCAATAGTTGGGATATCATAAACCCACATTAAGACCAGGCAGTTTTCCCACATGAAGCTACTGTAACAACATAAAAGGAAAGAGATCTGGGTCATACTTGTTGATGGGTATGCCAGGCGGAACATGGGCTTTTGCAACATAGGTCATATCAGAAGACCTATACTTTGACTGAAGATTTGATGGTAGCTCTAAGGTTCCATTAACAAGAGCATAAGTAGTCTGCGGGCCAGCACAGTAATCTCCACTATTTGTGTGAGGTCTGGTAGCACCTAGTACAAATCCATGTGGCAACAGATTGCTGCTACCAGGCTTTATGCTTTTCTGCAGTGGCTGTAGAAGATCTTGTGTAGTTACAGAAGATTGTGATCCTGCCACAGGACCAAACATGAGCACAAAACAAGTGATAAGGAGAAGGCGTGCAGGGAAAAAAGAGAAAAGAGAACGCGTGCGGGGAAAAAAAACGGAAAGGGCGCAGGGGCGGGGGGGGGGGGGGTGTGTAGCGCACAGTTATACATATATAAATACAAATACTCACACATACATACATGTAAATGCACACAAGATATCAAGCTCACATACACACTTAGACATGAGTTCATACAAACTCGCAGACACATGTACATCAGACCCAAACACATATGACACCGTACATCAGGCCCCAAACACACTTCACGACGTGTCATAGATACAAGTACATCAGGCCCATACACATAGATATGAAAACTGCACATTAGGCTCATATACACATATCTAAATGTACACTCACATCACTTGTGCACACACATGAATATACCGCACATCCAGGCATGGAACATAAATTTTGAAAATTTTGTCTAGATCAAACCACATGACAGTACCATTTTTTGTTACAGTTACAATAGAAGATGTGCTCCCACTGCCGCACAGCGACAAAAAGTCGTGAATTGTTGCTTCCTTTCCTGATACAAGGATTTTTCATTTTACACAAATTTTGAGGGATAAAAAACAAGGTTGCATATCAAGGGAGAGGGCCTTAAAGAGAAGTAAAAGTAAGCATGATCTGGTAACCTTCAGTGGCAGCAGGTTGCTGCAACTCGCGGACCTCCAAATCCAAGGATTGTTGAGGCAAAGGAGGGGGTCCTTGTTGTTGAGAGCTGGGAATCCCAGACTCTAACTGAGCCATGGCAGCCTCTTTGGTACTCTATCCAGCCTAGTATCGCCCTTAAGTTTCCTCAGAAGAACATGGTGTTGGTATAGGACCCTTATTGTATAGACATGGAGTTTGCTCAGAAAAATTACCAAAACCCATCGGTATACGACCCATACTTTGAGGTTACATACTTGATTTACCTGCTGGGAACAGCCTCTGTTTCAGCTATGGAAGGTGCCAAATCTGGGGACCCAACGTAGACTAGAGAGCGCCCACTTCGCAGAAACCAGAGATTTGAGGACCCAAAACGGAAAAATGCAGACCCAAATCGCTAGACAGCGTAAATCTGGATGGCAATGTGCACACAGAGAGAGAGAGGGGGAGGAGAAGAGAGCCGGGCAGGCGCACGTGACCGAACCGGTAAACCGCCAGCTGGCGGGTGCCCCTTCCGCCTGGCCGCTCACGCGTCTGTGTCCTGCCCATCACGTGGACCACCTCGCTGCAGGAACCGGTTGCCGCACCCACGTGCACAGCCTGACGCGAGCCGCCCCCGGCCACCCGGGGCCCCACAAGTGCACACTGCACACATCCCATCGCTTTATGACGCGCACGCACGTGCTGTTCACCTGCCTTTTCACGCACCTGTGGGCCCCCCGCCTTGCAGTGCAGCGCAAGACCCTATAGGCTGTTATCCTGGCTGCCTCCATCATGTGATTCATGTGTCCCGACTCCCCTTTGCATCATCATGCATGATTCATTGACCCATGATGTGGCTCAAGATTCCCCTTCCACACGCTTACAAGAAGGTAACATCTTCATTTTTTGGTTTCATATAGGGGCATCCCCTGGCCACCTTCCACACCCTCACAATGCTTCAAAGACCGGTCTCTGTACTAACTTTAGGCCAAGTCTTCAAATCTATTGGATTTCACCACACTCCAATGCATGGCTAAGACAACCAGCTAACGGAAGGAAACGGTACGATAGCCCATCCATGACATTCAATTTTTGGCCCATCTAGTCAGGAAATGTGATGTGAGAATAGTTTAGTAATGGCATTCAACTTTTAGCCCATCTAGTAAGGAAATGGTGACTTGAGAATAGTTTAGTAATGGCATTCAACTTTTAGCCCATCTAGTAAGGAAATGGTGACTTGAGAACAGTTTAATAACACTAGAAGCCAAGAGTACTTCCCAGATGCATATTGTGAATTGGATGTCATTTGAGGCTCAAAATACCTAGCCTATATATAGTATAAGAGTGTCCAAGAAAGTTTACCACTAGGTTAAAACAATAATTAGATAAGTCTCTCTCTCTCTCTCTCTCTCTCTCTCTCTCTCTCTCTCTCTCTCTCTCTCTAAGTCCACATGCCCTCTCCCACCTTTTCCATCCCTCCCTCACAAGTCACGTGGTCACTTGAGACCTCCCTCCCCTACCTCTCCCTTTCTAGCAACTACCTCATCATCACACCCATGTTCAAGAAGAGGTAGTTGTAGGTGTTGCTTCCCCACCCTTGAACACTTACAAGAAAGGAACTCTTTGCTCACCTTGAAAGCACCACATACAACTATTATTAATGCATCTCTAACTAGCCTTCACCGTGTTTGTGCACAAGCCCCTAGCCCCCCTCATGATATTTTGTAAACAATTAGTCAATCTTGGTGCTAAGTCTTAAATTTTGGATAATTTGCTTAATCGATTGACTACCTTACCATTTACCCCACAATTCTTAATGCTAAGGTTTACATTTATGCAACCTTCTTATGCTTCATGGGTACTTGTTCATAAGATGTTTAGCCAAAATAAATATTTAAGTTAAATGACTATTCGTGTTATTTTATGCAAACATGAAAATCTTGTATATTGCAAGTACAAACTTTAAAACATTTTTAATGTTTCAAAAAATTATATATGTTGATTCAAGATCAAGAGCATGCATATTACTTCTATGAAAAACATACGCAAATCAAGCTGTGGTCACAACTTTACCAAATGAAGTATCTTGTTATTTATGTGTTTCTCTCAAATGAAAGCATTAATACATGGGTGTGTTGTGGATAAAGATAAAAACTTTTCACATGAAGGTGACTTAAATTCTCAACATCCTAGGTTTGATGTATGATGGTGGTCAACGTGCATAGCCGACAAGACATGGGATTAAACCTCAACATGTAGCTCTTTAACTACCTTTGACAACCTTATCAAGATTCCTTATTATTAAATGCATCAAGGGGGAGGAATAGGGAAGAGTAGATAAAAATTATATGATCAAACCATACACAACATGCTTCAAGCTTCCAAAGCCACTTTAATGGTCCTCATGTGGGTTTCATGTAAAGATAAAGCATCTTAATACTACTAACAAGGTGGCAACTTCCATAGTCACACTAATCATATGATAAAATCCCACCACATATTTAGGAAACACTTTAAGTAAAATGTGACAGTATATTTTAATGATTGTAGTCATTTTTCTTGAGAGATTTACATACACACCCATACATATTTTGCAAATCTATGTTTAAAACTTAGGATTATAATAACATGAATTTACACTGAGCTATCATCCACATTATAAACATATAGCAAAGGGGCCTTGACACCTAAGATTGACAAGTGGATCAAAGGTGATACCCTAGCCACATGTTATGGCCATTGAAGGAGCCACCTACTCCCACTCCTTTGGCCCATTTCCTGTTCCCTTTCCCATGGGCCACCACTCCTTACCTGTAAGCCTCTCTCTCTCTCTCTCTCTCTCTCTCTCTCTCTCTCTCTCTCTCTCTCCACACACACACACACACATACAAATGTGTGCATGCATGCACACACATAGGTGCATGTGCACATGCACACACACACACATGTGTACATGCATGCATGCATTTATGTATGTATGCATGCATTTATGTATTATATTTGTGTGTGTCTTTATGTGTATATATGAACTTAAAACCCTTCTTTCATGTAGGAATTCAAGGGTAAGGGGGTTGTGGAGCTCATGACAAGTGTGTGTGTGAAAGAGAGAGAGAGAGAGAGAGAGAGAGAGAGAGAGAGAGAGAGAGAGAGAGAGAGAGAGGGTATGGAACATCAGGAAAAGTAGGGCTTGGTGGAAGGAAGTAATCTTATAGGGCTGGTGGTCTAAGATTCCATATCAAGGGAAGGTGTTCCTATGATGCATGCTAGTTGGAGGCCTACCATTGGGGGATCAATTTGCGAAAGCGACAAGTTGCTTCTAGTAATTGTGTGTTTTGTACTACATGCTTGGAAACATGCCTGCATCTTTTCATTTCATGTCCAGTGTGGTAAAGAAAGTGTGGGAATTCCTTTCTCGTGTATGGATTCTGTTGACAGATAGGCTCGTAAAGGTTAAAGATTGGATTTTTGGCAAGATTCTGAATGGGCTGGATAACCCGTAACATTTAGTTTTCTTTCATTTTTTCAGGTGGATAGGTTTGTGGTATATCTGGTTAACTAGGAATGTCTTTATATTATGCAAAAGTGGGTATTATAGCTCATAGAGGTTGTATAAAAGGGTTACTATTGTGGCAAGTCTCTTCCTTGGTCAACTCATTTGGTGGAGAATGACACGGCTATATATTGGATAAGGGTACTCCGAGCTACACTTGTGGTTCGGAGTAATTAGTGAGGGAAAGCCAGTACATCACATGGAGGCCATGTGGCCATTTGTAAAGTAATTTTGGTAATATATCTTCTATTACGTAGAGAGAGAGAGAGAGAGAGAGAGAGAGAGAGAGAGAGAGAGAGAGAGAGAGAGAGAGAGAGAGAGATTTTATCAATGTCTAAAAAAGACCCAAAGTGTGATGAAATAAGGGGGCCATGGCCTTGTGGGCTAATGGTCATGGGCCAAATATTGTTTGCATATTGTACATGGGCCATGGGCCAAGGACAATAAGGTGTAAAAGTGAATGTGGCTTTGGCATGGGCATGGGCACATATTAATGTAGTGTGAACCCAATGTTTACTATATAAGCCAATATTGGCCATTCACTAATCATTCCATAATCATGATACTTTTACACATACAATTACATGCTTTTATAGCTTTTCTTGGTGCAATCCACCCTTGCCGTGCTTCAAGTAAACAAGCACACATCTATTCTCCCTCCTTGCCTCTTGCAATGGTATCAGAGCTCTTGTTTTGATCCTTTGCTTCATCCAATTTTGCCAATTTTCATGAATTTTTAAAAATTTAGCTTATTTTCTACTAATTTTTGCTTAATCTTGCTTAATCTAGCCTAATCTCACAAGATTGGTTGGATTTAGTTAGGACTTGGTTGAGATTTGTGGGAAACTAGTCCAATTTTGGCCAATCAGGACCAATTTTTGGGCTATGGACTTAAATTTGGGGGGGCGACTGGACCAAAATTAGGGAAAATTTAAATTAATCATTCTGCTAATCTCTATGTTAATCACATTTATCATTCTGTGCTTCCCTTTCAAGATTTCCATAGCCATTACTCCTCACTCATGCCCCGTTTTGCTTCAATTCTTGAGGGTTTTTGTAGAGCTTGATGAGAGGAATAGGATGAGTACCATTTTGTGCAAAAAAAATTAAAATTTTCTGTGGTCTTTTTCCCTCTTCAATTCTACCCGTTTTTGGCCACTTGTGTGTTGCGTTTTTTTAATCATGTTTGAGGCGATTTCAGTCGCATGGTTGCTATGGATCGTTGCTTGCTTAGGCGAATTTATATGCATGTGTTTTTGCTGTGAATCGCAACCGGTTTTGACTATCGTTTGAGGGCCGTTTTAGGCAATTTCATCTCCATCAAGCATGGCTAAGCTTAGCCTAAGCTTAGCTTAGGCTTAAGCTTACATAAAAGCATCGATTGGCAGCCGCCTTCAATGCACAGACATGACTTGTTTTTCCAGCACATATGACTACTGTTTTCTCTAGCACACAGGTGTAGCCATGTTAGTGCCTTTGAGCAACCCGTTTCTAGCCATTATTAGCCATTGTCTAGGCTAATTTCAGCACAAGATTGAAGATGGGGCAGCGGCTGCAATGAGCCATGGACTCTTTACTTGACAAGCTGTAACCTTCTTACAAGCATTGAATGTGGTTTGGTAAGTTTCAATGACTTCAATGTTTACATTCTCATGTCTACAAGAGTTTACCACTACAATGTGAATATGATGCTTCAAGCTTATCAAGATAATGTTAATGATGCTTGATGATCATCATTAAGTGGTGAGCAATAATGCTTCAAGGCTTTTTACATTGCAATGTAGCCTTCATGAAATTGAATGCACTAATTGATATGGAAGGCATGAAGAAAAGTGGGATTGACATATGATATACTTACATGAATGCATTTTGATCAAATTTTGGCATAGGGTATGCCTCTTGAATGCCATTGGACATTCATGTGACATGTGAGTTGAGCTAATTGGTGAGGGATGCCATTCTACGCTTGGGATTACACATACATTGCCTATTGATTTGATGCCATTGGATTTACTTTATTTGGTTGGCTTATATGCTTGGATGGATGGAGACACATGAGTATTGATTGAGTGAAGCATGAGTTCATGCTCTTGATGTAATCGATATGAAATGGTTGGCATGAGTCATGCCTCATATGTGTAAGATCTCCAACTCACTCAGTTGATTCAAGCAAGCACACCTCACCTCATATTGTACCCACTTCATTTCATAGAGTCTAGTATGTGGTGAGGGTACCTCGGGCATTGGCGGAGAGGTCGGGGGAGAGCATGGCTTGAATCCACCGTGCCGTGAGTGCCGTGGTAAAGCAGTACGGTGAAGGACTAGGTATCCGGTGGTGAAGCCATGCCCCAACTTGTGCCTAGATTTGGACTAGGTACGAGGGTGGGAAGAGCTTGGCCCTGGGAGATCGGCAAGCTTTGATGCGCTACACTGAACGAACACTATCGACATTCCATTGCATCCAAGTGGCAAGATCATTGGACATAAGCAACAAGAGGTTGATGGTTTTGATGCATGCGGGCAATGGGGCCCATTGACTTTGATCATTTCTTGATGCCATGAGATGGGAATAGATGCTATTGGTATTGGCCAAAAGATGGGCAAGTCGATTGGATGATTTTGATTTGATTTGGAGATTGCAATTTGGAAGCAAAAACAGGGGAAATGCTGTCGAAATTTCTCGGGAATACCCTGTTTTGGTTGAGGAGAAAAGCTTGATTTAGTTCTTGGGGTTATAATCATTTGCCGAGCCATTTATAGAGCCAATCAAGAGCTTTGTAACAAGCCATAGCTACCCCGAATCGGACACCTCTAGGGTCACCAAATTAGGGTTTCTCAAAAATCTAAAAACCCTAATTCAATCATAAACCCTAATCCATCTTGCTAATCTTTTGACACCCTTTAGTAGCACTCATTCCCTCTTTCCATCAAGCTATCGACTACCCAAATCCGATACCCGAAGTGATGCCAATTTAGGGTTTTACAGAAATATGTAAACCCTAATTCAGTCCTAGGGTATTTTGGATCTCATAACCAGCCTTATACCTCTTTATAGTAATCATTGAGGGCTTTGATTTGAACCAAAAAGTTTTGAATTTCGATAATCGGAGCCCAAGATATAGCCAAATTAGTGTTTCAGCCTATACCTCTGCAAATCCCAAAACAGAGAATACTAGGGTAACCAAAACCTCAAGTTTCTGATCATAATTGTCTAGTAGACTCCGGTACGGATCTATAGAGCCAAAGATCACTAGATTTGGACACCATTTACCTTATCTACGACCTCTTGCATTTTCAGCTCTGCCATGCCAAAAGGGAAACTGAACAAGCAATCACTTGTGCCTCAAGATTTGAAGGATCCGGACTACATGGAGCATGTAGAGAATGTGGAGGAGGGTGAGGCAATGCAAAAGGCTAGATACACTATGGCCAATGAGGAACAACGGGCGATGCCAGAATGGGCTTGTTCAAGAACATCGATAAAGTTAGAATGGACTTATTTAAGAGCGATGGAAAAATCATCTTCATGGATGCACTTCCTCACTCATGATACTATCTTAATCCTTCTTGTAAATCATTCCTGCTATTAATAGGGGACTGCCTTCCTAATGAGGTGTCTGGCTTTATCCTTTCGATGTGAAATCTATTGGTCAAGAAGTAGGCAATGTTTACTCCATTTCGGTACGTGGTCAATGTGGAAAAGTGGAGCATTGAGAATATCATCTTCCACCCCTAGAGGGGGTTCTCCATTTGGAATTCTAAAAAGGTGGTCAACATGGACATGCATAGACCCCTTTTGCACCGTGATGTTGAAATCAAACTCTAAAAGAATAAGCAACCACATTTGGTGATGCGCCCTATGGTGTAAGTCTTGTTAAGCAAATACAGAACACAAATTTGGCTAGTAGGCAAAGCATGTACTTCTTCATGGTATATACCATGGCTAACCCCTCTCTTTCAGTGGTGGTGTAGTTGTGCTCAATGTCACTAAGTTGATGACTTGCAAAGGTCATAGGAAAGTCCATATTGTGCTCCCCAAGTTAAGCTAGCACACATCTAATAGCAAAGGCTGAAGCATCTATATACACATGGAAGATTAAATC
Organism: Cibotium barometz; assembly: GCF_041138505.1. Classification (NCBI taxonomy): domain Eukaryota; kingdom Viridiplantae; phylum Streptophyta; class Polypodiopsida; order Cyatheales; family Cibotiaceae; genus Cibotium; species Cibotium barometz. Next base: position 36,127,342 of record NC_141059.1, read on the forward strand.
CCAATTAAGGGATCTAAGGATGGGTGCACTTGCTAATGTCGTCTTCAGTTTCTCATATACCTATTGGCATTTATCTGTCCATTTGAAGACAATCAGTGTGGCTTATAAAAAGGTCTAGCATATATGGCATAAAGGAAGATAAATCTTTGTAATACCCTACATCTTCTTCAGTTTCTCATACGCCCATTGGCATTTATCTATTCGTTTGAAGACAATTATCAGCTTATAAAAAAGTCTATCATATATGGCATAAAGGAAGATAAATCTCTATAATACCCTATGTGCCCCATGAATCTTCTCACCCGTTTGTAGTTGATAGGTGGTTGAAACTCTAAGACCATGCGGATCTTGTTTTCATCAGTGTGGAGATGCCATTCTTAGAGACCATACGTCCAAGGATGACATCGTGCAACTCTAAGACCATGCAGATCTTGTTTTCATCATTGGAGATGCCATTCTTAGAGACCATGTGTCCAAGTATGACATCGTGTTTAACCCAAAATTGACATTTAAGTGAGTTTAATGAGATATGATAGAGTTTGTAGAGTGGAGTCTACACCTCTCAAAGACTAGTTAAAGAGGAGCAAGATGCTCCTTCCACTTAGAATATACGTATAGGTTGTTAATGCTCCTTCCACTTAGAATATATGCATTAGTTGTTAACAAATATCTCCAAGATCTTTCAAAGGACATCCTTAAGCTGTACACATCAAACAATGGGAGGTGGCAGGTGGCATTGGTTAGGAAGAATGGCATGACGTGATATGTGTAGGTTCCACATTCCATAGCAAATGCAATCTTGTATTGGTTAGCTGAGTCAATTTTCACTTGGTTATAGTCAAAGAATCCATCCAAGATTCTATAAGCTTAGTGATCGCGAACAGTGGTGGCATTAACCTTTTTAAGGTTAGTACACACTGTAAGCTTTCCATTCCATTTGGGAACAATAACTATCAAGGACCAAACCCACTTTTTGTGCACACAAATATCATATCAATGACCTTGTCTAGCTCTTCTTTGACCATTTGACCATACTTGGGATTCATGTTGTAGGCTGTCTATTTTTTGAATGGTTTTGCACCTTCATGGAGAGGGATGGTGTGTTTCACCTCTTTTGGAGAGATTTCCTTCATGTCAGTGTATTTCAAGGCAAACACATCCTAAAATTCCTTGAGCAAGGTAGTCAATTCTCACCACTTTTGGAGAGATTTCCTTCATGTCAGTGTATTTCAAGGCACACATCCTGAAATTCCTTGAGCAAGGTAGTCAATTCTCCTTCTTCTTGCTTGGGGATAAGGTCCTTGGCAATGAACATTGGCTTAAGTTCTTCACCTAGACCAAGTTATATTTCCTTAACCTTGGTAGGACTGTTATATGAGGCATGTGGATTTTCATCTACCCTTCTTTGAGCCTTCTTTTCCATATACCACTACTCCAGGCTCGACATTGATGTTGGTTCCCGAGAGGGATGCCACACTAAGCATGAATAGGGAGGTGATTTTTGTCCCATCTAGTCATGCAAACCTTGTTCCGAGCTTTTGTGGAAGGGTGTCCATGGTTACTAAGACATGGAGCCAATCCTTAGAGTCATCTAGCTCTAGGAGAGGTTTGTAATCTCAGTTCTCATCTTCATTATCCAAGAGCTTTTTGCAACATTTACAAATTAAGTAAAGTAGTTCAAACAGTTGTGTCCAATTCATTAGTGAGGATGCCTCGGCCCATGGGATGATTCTTCCCTATTTTTAGGTTTATTTTTAAGGATTGGTTGCCTTTATGTATATATCTATGATTGGCCAATCATGAAATAGCTTTGCTTCTCTCATGTAAGGCCTTCCGAGGATCATTGTGTGACCCTCTTCCTTGAAAATCCATCACCACAAATATGTGGTGGAAACTTAATTTGAAGGTCTTGATTTTTACATCTTGTAGGATGCCTACGGGATTGGTTGTGTTCCCATTGACAAGCTTGACCACCACGAGGCTTGTGCCTACTACAAGTGGTAGGCTACCTCAAGTCTCCAAGAAGTCCTTGGTGATTATGCTAACACACCAGCACCACCATCCAAGATCTTGGAGACCATAAACTCCTTGTATATGATAGATAACACTGCGTTCATTTCTTCTCTTTTAATTAAGCGTCCCAGCTTGTTCATGTCCCTTCTCACACAATGCATAAAGCCATAATCCATAATCTACAACACACTACATGTGTTGTGTCCACACACTGCTAACCCTAGCTAATGTCCACACACTATGACCAGCTGGATGCGATCATTTATGTCTCACACATGTTACTACCTAACATGCCAGCACATAGTGCAACTAGCACAAGCTGACATCGAGCTTGAATCTCAACAAGAGTCAGAGGTGTCAGCTGAACATAAGATATAGGCAGCTGAAGGTGTACTGGGCTTGGTTTGGTTTGTTTTAGTTTGTGAGAAGTGTTTGTGGGTCAACTGACTATCAGAGGTCTGTCAGATGTCAGCAATCAAACGAGATTGTGGTCAGAGTGATGATCCAGAGTCAGATTGTGAGTCAATTGAAATTAGCTGAGAGTCAGGTGAATGTCTATAGTGTTTGATCCTTATGAGGTTTGAGTGTTTTGATGAGCTGAGAGTGTCAGAGGACACAGAAGAGGGGAGGTCTAACCCAGTTGAGTTAGCTAGGTCAGTCTCAACCAAGTTCAGTTAGACAAGGGTTAGCAAGATGTCCGGCAAGGGTCTGGGGTTGTGGATCTAAGGTGAGGTGATGTTGGAAGATTATTGAGGATCCTTGAGGACTCATTTTTTACTAGAGTCAACCATCAGCCTTCTGAATTAGTTTACAATCAGCTATGAGTCACCTGGGAGTTGTTTTGGTCAGCTGGATGTCAGAGGAGGTCAGCTAAGGCTTATAGGCTAAAGTTTAGAGGTGTTGGAGTCCAATGCTAACATGAGAGAATAGCTGGAGGAGTCAACTGGATTAGATTGAGGAGTGTTGAGGTGTATATTGGTGTCCGAAGGAGTTAGCAAGATGACTGAGGATAGCAACAGGTTTTATTGGTGCCCTTGGAGGAGTAGGGATCCTAGTGTCTCCTAGTTTTGATTCCATTGTATTTTCTTCGTGTGTCTATTGGTGGTGTTATAGAGGCCATCACCCAACCACCACACAACGTCATCCTAGAGCTTACTAGGTCCTCTTAGATGAGGATTAGCCGTCATGTAGATGTATATCCCATCATGTTTTTGTATCAACCAGTTTACATAACATTTGTATATGTGACCTCATGTTTCTATATATGACATCCACTAGTTGTATCACATTTTGTTTTATATATTGGACTATGTTATATTTCCATTTTGTATTTTTATAAAGTTTGTACATGTAAAGTGCCATGCTCTTTTTTGGATAGGGAACCCCTTGGGCACTATGCAAAAAATAGCAGAGCGGCAACATATCGTCCTGCACATCCGACGTCCAATGGTATTGAAACTTTGTGAGTGAAGAGGTAGTAGTCCCATGGACCCACTCACAAAGTTTAACTCCCATCGGATGCCATACGAGTGTGATCTCCCACCCAAACCCACTATTTTTTGCATAGGAGACCCCTTGGGCATTACACAAAAAATATCGGGTGTGGCATCACACCCTCCCACCCATCTGGCATCCAGTGGTGGTGAAACTTTGCGGGTGGAGGGGAAACAGCCCCAACAATCCACTCACAAAGTTTCACCCCCATCAGACACCATACGGGTGTGATGTCCCACCCAAACCCGTAATTTTTTGCATAGGGGACCTCTTGGGCACTATGCAAAAAATAGTGAGTGGCAACACATCGTCCCCGCCCATCCGCCCATCCGGCGTCCAATGGTAGTGAAACTTTGCGAGTGGAGTGGTAGTAGTTCCATGGACCCACTCACAAAGTTTCACCCCCATCAAAATCCATACGAGCGTGATATCCCACCCAAACACATAATTTTTTGTATAGGGGACCCGTGGGCATTATGCAAAAAATAGCGGGTGGCAACACACCATCCCACCCATCTAGTATCCAATGCTGGTGAAACTTTACGAGTGGAGGGGGGTAGTAGCCCCATGGACCCACTTGCAAAGTTTCACCCCCATCGGACACCATGTGAGCATGATGTCCCACCCAAACCCATAATTTTTTGCATACAGGACCCCTTGGGCACTATGCCAAAAAATAGTGGGTGGCAACACATCGTCCCACTGACACAAGTGCCATGGTTCGCGCGCAGGGGAGATTTGAGCCCACAACCTAGGGACTCTTGACCTTCATTTTAACCCGCTACACCAACATGCGATTGGAATTGACAAGGATGCCATTATTGAAAATTTTTAAATTTTCAAAACACCTACAATACTTCTTCCTACTATGCAAAAAGACGCCATTGTTGGAAAGCTAGACACTTGGGATTTGGTTTGAGAAATAGCCACATTGGAATTCAGAGGTTTTTGGAGTCTATCTCTCTTTAAAAAGGAGATGCGACTCCTATTTTTAATGCGATGTAATACTCTTACTTTATGTGAATATACTATTATTATAGTACTCTTATTTGTGTGTGATTATTATATTACATATCATATTACCCCGCAACACTCATGACTATAGGCAATGGGCATACATGCATACATTTTCAATCTTTAAATCAGTAATAATTCATTTCTTTCATCCTAACATTAATGCTTATTTAATTATCATTCATTGACTGAACCTTAGCCTTTTCTTTTAATCAGGTACAAAATCTTTGGACATTGAGCACTCATCCAGCCATATCATAACATAAGTGTTGAAGTCTGGGAAAGAGTGTGTTAAGGAACTAGCTAGCCAAAGCAGACAAGCCATTAATACAACAACAATAATCTTGTAAAGGTTAGGAAGATTTTGATTAATACACCCCATGCACAATAGCTTGAACAAAGCTTTCAACACACTATTGTACTATTATACGTTTGAAGGTTCGATTTAGCACAGCCTTAGCAACCATGCCTTGCAACATAGCCTTAACAAGTTGTCTTGCTCTTTCTTGAGCCATTGGGCTACTAGCTTTGACAATTGCTTTTTATTAGTTGAAAAAAATAACACTAAAATCTGTCTAGCATGTTATCTTTTTTCATTAATACACCTCATGCACACTTGCTTGAAAAATTAAGATTTAAACACTATTATTCTTTTATACACCTCAAGGCTATTCAACACACCTTTTGCAAGATTTTGCTATTATATCTGCTTATATTAACACTAAATTCGTGATCATATCAAGGCTCTTGAAAAAACTAAGATCTTGATCACATCATGGCTCTTAAAAAATTTGAGTAGTAGTGGAGCCTATGGAATCAAAGATTTTGGGTTGAAAAAACTAAAATCTTTATCACATTATGGCTCTAAAAACCTTTGTGTAGTAGTGGAAGCTATGGAATCAAACATTTTGGGTTGATGAAAAAAACTGATTGCAATATAAAATGATGGATGAAATAAACCTCCTTACAATAGAAATAAGAAGACATTTTCAATTTCTACTTTAACATCAACATGAGATAGATAGAGTCTCTACCTTTTTAAGACCTCCAAGGTTAGCACCATTCTCCATCATCATTAGCAAAAGAAGAATTTGGTGTGGAAGGATTTTGAAAAAAAAATATGGAAGACTATAGATAAGAGGAATTTGGGATTAACTGAAAAGAGAAACCAAAAGAGAGAAATGAGTACTCAAAAATGCTTTGCATATGCATAGGATGGCTACACATACACTTTAAAGAAGATGAGTCGTCCATGAAAGAAGAGTTTCCAATTTAATACTTAGAGGGCTATGAAGATGAGTCGTCCATGAAAGAAGAGTTTCCAATTTAATACTTAGAGGGCTATGAAGAGGAGTCATCATCCATTAAAGAAGAGCTTCCAATTTAATACTTTAAAGTGTTTGCACATGCATAGAATGACTATGAAGTAGAGTCCATTTAAAGAAGAGATACCAATTGAATACTTTAAAATGCTTGCAAATGCATAGAATGACTACACATACACTTCAATGATCTTTGGGTGTTTATTTAAATGCTTTATGCATAGTGGGGAAGGAAGTTCCCCACCATGGTGTAACAACCATACATGCCAAGGTATTGTAGCTCTCCAAAATCCTCCATCTATGCCATATATATCATATATAAGCAAAGAAGAGATTGTGATCTCATTTTTAACAACCAATATATTGAAGCTAGATGATGAGTGCTCAATCAGTTTATAGATTATACAATATGAAAGGATGTCTATGTCCATGTTTGCGGTGGGAATTAAGAGTGAATAATCAAGTAAGACACCTATAATGGTATCTTTTTAACACTAGTTTGGTACCAAAACAGGACACTTGAGTGTCCTTTTTTGGGGGTTGCGAAAAAAAATCAAACTCCTAATGTAGGCTTTAAAAACCAAAATGCTTCATTGGGCATGTAGAACATAACCCTATGCTTATGTAAAAAATGCTAAACATATAAAATGCCTTTTTATTTGGAAGTACATAAGCAACAAAGTAGCATATGTCTTGAAAATGAACATTTTTCAGGATTTTTCAGGATTTTTCCAAATATGCAAGCATCATTATCTCAAAAAAAAAATCCAATGATATCAATAGCATTTTTCCCAAGATATTTTGATAGCATACATCAGTCCAAGGAGGTAGAAGTTCACCAAAAAAATCATTTTCCTTTCCTAGAATTTTTTCCAAAAAAGTTGTATAAAATCAGCAAAAGTAACGCGTATTATCAAAACTCAATCACGCCACTAAAAAAAATTGTAGCCCTATCAATGAGAATGTTGATTATTGGTTTTCATGCTTGAGATGAGATAAATAAGCCATAATTTGATGTGTATGACACTAACTTAGCCTCCACTTAAGTAGGTTCTTATCGCCTAGTTCTAAAAAAAACTGTAAAAAACAAAAATACAAAATTTGATCATCTTTTTTCAAAAACTAATCATTACTATGCTTGCACAAGTAGTCTACACCTATAGTTACAACAAATTATGCACTTACAGCTTTCCCCTTTGATGAAAATCAAAATTAGGCTCATAATTAGACATTTTACGTATTAAAAATAGGTTGCGCAAAAGGCCATGTATGAGAAGAGGCCCAAAAAGTGGCTCTAAAGTTTTGAAAAATTCAAAACAAAGTAGTATTTACCCTATATAACATGGGTGCACCTCAAGTTTTACATTATTAGCTTGCATATGGAAGGAGAAAAATTCATGCTCCACCTGTATAAAAAACATCATTTCAATATTAGCGAGTCAAAAATTTATCCAATAATTATCGTTTGATGATTCCAAGATTTAGTTTACATCATGGGCTTTCCATCAAGCCAAGTTTCATGATCAAACTATGTCCCTTCTAAAAGTTATGTACAAATTACTACTATTTTGAAAACAGCAAAAATCATGCGTTTTATCAGCATGCGTCTAAGAAAATTAAAATATTGCCTTGCAAAAGCTAAGAAAAGTGCAATTTAAAAAATCTCAAATTTTTTTTTGGGTCTTGAGGAACATCTGTGGATGTTAAGCATTTCAAAACTCTTAATAGATTGCCCACAAAAATTCAAGAAAAATGCTAACTTTCAGGACACTTTAGTGTCCTCAGGACACTTTAGTGTCCAATTACAGAACTAGTGTTAATGATCTACACATAGTAGAACATTATCAAGCCAAGCCTCACATAGTGAGGCTTGGAGATAATATGTCTTTGTCATGTCAGTGGTAGGAATTACGAGTGAATAATCAAGTAAGACAACTCATATAGTATTTTTTTAATGAATGTGATCTACACATAGTACAACATTATCAAGGCAGGCCTCACTATGTGAGACTTGAGTGGAGACTAGGAAGAAGAAGAAACATGATGTTAAGGGATAAAGATAAGTGACAACTCAAAAGTATGCATTAGAATTGAGGGAGGTGCCAAGAACCACGCAAGAATTTTAATGGAAAGAAAAAGGGAAGAAACGATAAAACCTTCAAGACCATGTAAGGAAGGACATATTATAGGGTTGCAATACCTTATCACGTGAGCAACTCTAAGCAAGATTTCAAAAGGAAGACTAAATGGCCCACCAACCAAAGGCATATGCAAGTAAAACTTCAAATAAATCCACAAGTTAGACTAAATGTTCTAAAAACAAAAGTCACATGCAAGTAAAGCTACATATAGACCTCAAACAAATCTAGAAGGAAGTTCTTTAACTAATTATGATAATTAACAAATCACAAGGAGGCTCTCTAACTAGTTATAATAACTAACACCACATGGATGTCAAGGTTTATTGATGGAAAATTGACATGAGAGATTTACTGAGCACATGTAACTCTGTCTTGGGTAGGGGTTTCGCAAAACACTTGACCATTAATGCCATTAGGGGAATTTTGGTAATGGAGGTTTTGGAGTCTTCAAAACCACCTTACTTATATCTCTCCTTTCCCATGTCCCAGAACCATCATGCTTCTCTTGGTTTGCACATTATCCACTTGGTCTATTTCCTTTTGACAGAACTCATCGTCGAAATAATGTAGTGTCTAGACCTCTACTAGGTCTATTACCTATTGATAGCACTCATCGAAAATGTAGTATCTAGACCTATAGAGATGGTCATGAAGCCTCTTTCTCTTCAGGGCTGATCATGAATTGATCGATGAATGATAAATCATCTAGTCTTTTGTGGATTGTTGCATCTCATATGGAGAGACTTGGTTCTAGAGAAGTAATTCTGCTAGTTCTCCCTCCTCCTAGTTGAGGTTATATATATGTGCAATGGGGCTCCATCTGTCTCCATTGGGCAAGAATCCTACAATGAAAGTATGTCTTAGGACCTCATAGCTAGCCTTTTCAAATGGCTTTGGTGATCTAAAATAATGGCCTACTTTGCCTTCAAGGTAAAGTCTAAATAAATAGATCTTGGGTGGTGGGATCATCAAATCAACCCATGGGCTCGAAAATTGGGCCAAATATTTATAGATATTAAATGGTATCTCCAGTTCCATAAAATGTACTGAGACATAGATTGGTTTGGTTTTTCCCAACTCCAAGCCTTTAGGGGTTATGATGGTTGTAACACCCCTTTCCATTTCAAATATCATCCTTAGCATGTCTTCTACATATTAACATAACGATGGAATGTAAGGAGATGGTTGCGCGAAACCCTCTATTTTAAGGGCATTGGATCTCTTACCCTATATAGGGTTGGTTTCTGTGGTTTCCAAATGGCACAATGGCACGTACCCTGCGTTAGCCTAGCTTTGAGGGTGTAGCTTGTTGGCCAAGGACACATGTTCCTCATCTTAATGGAGAAGAACTTGAACTTGGTTTCATGGTAAAGGCACTTCAATAATGAGCTCTTGTGAAGAGAGGGACTCCTACTACAATGTGTGTGCTTAGTCATGGTCTATTTGGGATGCACATACATATAATTAGAAACTATCTTAGGAACAACACTATTTTTCTATGCACATATGTTGTACATTGGATACCATGTAATGTGTAATGTAAAGGTTTGTCCATGCTTCCTTCATGGAGTTGCAAAACTATCGTTAGTGTAGCTTTGAATTTTTTTGGTGTCACTCGATATCCAATCCTTCTTCTCATAGAAATAGAACACTTTGTCGATGGACTTTCAAACATATGCGTTCTTTGTTCTTGCATTACCATTGTCTATGTGGTCTTTGACAACATTATGTAAGTCCTTCCACCTCTCAAAGGAGATAGTTGTGGGTGCCCTCTTTTTAGGTGGTGTGCTTCGATTTGATAGGAACCGTCGAGCTTTTACACCACCAATAGATGGTTTTGTTGGAACCTTGGCCCCTTTCTTGGATTTCTTTGCATCAACAATAATATTTACATTGTCTCCATGCAAGCCGATCACGGAGAGAAATTTCTCTAGTGCCTTGATTGTCCTCTTCCTTTTGCATATAGGCATGAGTTTCCAATAAAATCCAATGTGTAACAAGACAAGCTTCTCCACCATTCTACACATAGCATGTAGTATGCAGATATGAACCCTAGTCAAAGGAATGTATATCACAGGTTGGAAGTTAGGGTCTTATATTTGGAGAAATTGCCCCATTCCTAGGATCCATTGTGTCTTTAGGACCCATATAGTAAAGACATGGAAATATGGCATTAGGGTCCTTTGTAATGTTATACATACATTTCAGTGTTTTCAAATCACCTGGTGACAAATCATTTGTTTATTTTATGGGGACACAAAATGTATATATAGATATTCAATTAGAGATTACCTGTCATGTGCCATTCAACCAAGAAAATGCTGATATTTTCCACATCAAGTGTTTCACCTTGGTTTTGATTTGCCTTTGTATTATAGCAAAAATGTTGGTTTTATGGAATACCCAATATAGAACATCATGATCCTCTACTATAACTTGTGCTTATAGAATATGACTTGTGTGAAAGCATGTTACTTGAACACTCGTGTTGCTTGTTGTAATGAAGCATACCTCAAATGAGCCAAGCCACCATATGTTATTCTCTGACTGCACACTAGCTTGGATCATCTTTAGTAATTGAAGTATCTAGGGCTCTATTCATCAATGTGATGGTTACTCTTGGTTTTTCACTCTTTGACAACTTCACACTCATCAAGCTTTATCATAAATCTCAACACTCCTCATGTCTCTTGAAGTGTTATATTGAAGACTTGTACCATGGCCTTATGGATCAATCGTAGATCAAAGAAAATGTTATTGGATTGATCATACCTTAATTCATCTATCTTTGTAGTGTATAGTCCTTCAATGTGAAATGCGGTCCCAATTATTGCATCAATTCTCTTGTTTAGTGAGATGTGCTCCTTTGTTACACTGTAAGGTTTTAGCAAGATGGTAGTTTTGATGCTATTTTTTAATTTCTTGTGCACCAACTTGAATATCTCAAAGTATCCTTTTCTACCAATACCATTATCATCCAAACATTTTTGCACATCGTGTAGAGATCTTATTATCAATTAGGGAATTCTCTACAACTAACCTCATGACTACCTTGAACTTTGGAGCCTGCATAATTTATTTCACCATTAAAGAAGATAACATCATGGAGTATCCCTTGCTAGCCTCAAGTGGATCCATGTTCTCTTGTTACGATAACATCATGACTACCTTGAACTTTGGAGCCTGCATAATTTATTTCACCATTAAAGAAGATAACATCATGGAGTATCCCTTGCTAGCCTCAAGTGGATCCATGTTCTCTTGTTAGGATGCAATGAATTCTTGAAATGAAAGCCCAAAACCTTTCCATTATCTCACACACCTCTTTAAAATATCAATACCTACTATAAAACATAATAGAGAATTAAAGGTACTTACATTGTTGTATGGATCCTCTTCTTCATTCCACCACTATTTGGATCAAGCTTTTTAATATTCAGCATTTCTCTCTTTCTTTTCCTCATACCCAAAGATTGTGTGGTTCATCCGTGCTTTCTCTAGGTCTCTTTAGATCCTTGATAGTTGCTTCTTGAGATTTTACTCTTTCCATTATCTTTTCCTAATTATGAATAAAGGATCTTTGCTCTGGTTGAAAGATCTGATTCATATCTTGGACTATTTGGAAAGCTAAACTCCATGCATTGCAGTAGCCAAGTAGACCATATTGACAATCCTCTATATATCTAATCAATGATGTGGGATTTCTAAATGGTGGTGGTGATGATTGTGTAAGAGGATATCTAGGATACCATTGCCCATCAACCCATAAGTCAAGGTGCTTCAATCCTTGCCTCCTCATATTCTCTTTCTCTACGTAACTAATTGGGGTAGGCTTATTCCTCTTGTGTATTGGCTCATAGTCACTCTCTAAATCTATATGCATGTGCTGGAGTCTTCTTGTAGACATGTTTTCTTGAAGCAAACTATGAAATTATAAGAAACACATAGCTTGTGTGTTGTAATGCATTATAAAGGCATACATTAGTAGAGGGAAATCAAATTATAAATCTCCATTTTGCGTGCTTAGTGAAAATGCACAAATTCGATTTCTAAAGAGGGAAATGCTACTAAAGAGGGAAACTGGCTCATTCTTCAAAAAATTTGTCCTTTTCATAGTTATTCTCTTGTATTAATAGGGGAATATTGGAGCATTTGTCGAGACTGTGAATATTCCTCTCCTTTTCACTCATTTACGAGCACGCATTTATTGACAAGGAGGAACTTTCTCAATTATCTCTCTCTAGAAAAAATGCACGAAAAGGACCACAAATCTCGAGATTTCACATTTTCTAGCCTCTAAAAATAGGATGACATGTATTCTCTTACAAGGCTGAGGAATGAGCCCGATTTTTCCCTAATGCTTCCATGGGTCACCATAGCCAATGCAACATCTTTTCTGAGGTGATTGGCTATGACTTTATCTCATCCCCTTCAGAGGCACCACCTCCTAGGGAAGGATTCAATGCACATACCATACATATTAACAAGTCCTGGACCACCTCAAAGTGAGTGTGACTATCGCCCACCACCACGGGACATAGCAGGCCTCGCAACCTTCTTGTCCTTGGAGATCCAAGTTCTGACAAGTTCTCTTTTTTAAGGAAATTCTCAACTTTGGAGAGAATTATAAGACTAAATTAATGGGAATTAAAGATCCCACACAATTGAACCTGAGACGACATACACATTCATTGATGATTTCAGCAGAATGACTTGGATTTACTTTCTCAGAGAGAAAAGTGAAGTATTGGGAAAGTTTATGGACTTCAAAGCTTTTGCAGAGAAGCAATATTTCTCTTGGATAAAATGTTTGAGGACAGATGGAGGTGGTGAATACACCTCACATGCTTTTGAGAATTTCTTGAGAAAGCATGGCATAAGAAGGCAATTAACTTGCAGGTATACACCTTAGCAAAATGGTGTTGCTGAGAGGAAAAATAGAGTCATTTGTGATGTGGCCAAGGCGATGCTCAATGAAAAGAGCATGACAGATTATTATTGGACAGAAGCGTGTGCCACAGGGTGTATGTACTTAATAAGACACCCACAGCAGCCATACATGAAAGTATGCCAGAGATGCGTCTTACAGGTTTTAAGCCAGACATTGGACACCTCAAAGTGTTTGGTAGCATAGCTTATGTGCATGTGCCAGACGAGAGAAGGAAGAAGTTGGATCCTAAGGTAGAAAAGTGTATTTTTGTTGGGTATGCATAGGATCGCAAGGCATATAAATGTTACAATCCACAAACTAGGCAAGTGGTTATCTCACGAGATGTGGTGTTTGATGAACTTGCTAGTTGGTACAAAGTAAAGGATGAGGGTGTCATTGATTCCGTTGATGATGATGTGCATGTGAACTTGCCACAAGTAAGTTCTATTTCTATGTCTGGGGCGGGCCAGTAGAGTCTAAGAGTAGCACTATACGTCCATGGTCAGGACGCTTGAGACATGAGAGTGTGAGCACTGGGAGTAGTGCTGTGGATAAAGGAAAAAAGAAGGTTGAAGAAATTGGCATTACAGGGAGGGTAGCCTTGCTGAACTGAGCGAGTAAGGGAAAATCTGTCTCCATGGGCTCCTTGAATGAGAACCTGATTGTGGGAAGCTGAGTAAAGTCCTCGATTCTGTTCCACGAGGAACCCCATCCGGCTCATAGTGCCCTCAAGAAATATCCAATCTACCCTATCATAAGCTTTCTCAAAGTCTAGGAGTAGCACTATGAGGTCCTGCTATTGCATCCTGGCCAAAGCTATCGCCTCGTAGAAGGTGAAGATGTTGTCCAGAATGCTCTGATCCTGAACAAAGACCCTCTGAGTGTCATGAATTAAGTCAGGGAGGAAAGGCTGAAGTCTCCTGTGTGCTGATGGCCTTGGCCAAAATCTTGTAGGTGGTCCTAAGAGAAGAGTGATGGGTCTCCACTGCCGGATCTCCACTTTATTACCACCCTCCTTAGGAATCAAGTGTATCAAACCCTCTAAAAGCCTCTCTGGCATGGCACCTATGATCATAATCTCATTGAAGGCAGCTTGAAGGCTACCTTCCATGAGGTCTCAATGATAGAGACGGGAAGCTTGTCCGGCCTTGGAAAGTGCTGTCAGTGCCTCCGCTAGCGCCTTAGCAATGAATGGAGTCAATAACAAGGACTGAAGAGTAGGGGGAACCACCTCTCTCGTGCGCCGCTAGACCCTCTTACGCATGTTCATCACCTATGGGGATAATGGGGCACCAGTGAGAAGAGATTGGAAAAAATTCGTGGCGATGGCTCTCTCGTGGGGGTCAAAAACAATAGCTCCATCGCGGCCATGCAACTTGTGGAATGCCATCTCTCCTCCTATGAGGGCCGGCTATCTCAAAGAAATCCCCTGTGACTCTGCCAGCTTGGGTCCAGAAGGAAGCTCTTGCATGGTACCTGTACTAAACCCTCCTCTCCTCTATGGATCTAATCTCTGTGTGGGCAGCAGCAAGCTGACTCTCAATCCAAGGACTATCCGCCGCACAAAGAAGGCCTGGGCCGTATGCAATGTAATGTGGTTCAATTGCATGATAAGATCAAATGCTGCTGGTGAGTCGAACTCAACCTGGTAGTAGCCATGCCCCAGAGGATGAATGTTTGTGATCTTTGCAGGTCTACCTACTAGGAGGCTAGCCTGAATAAGATCTCTGAGTTGTCTGCACGTGGGGCCGTGCTACTGAAGACAATCTTGTATACCAAAGTGGAGGCCTTTAGGGGTGCAATAGTCATAGAGCGAGAAGCTATAGGTTTGCTTCAGAAAAAGAAAGGTAGGTAATGGCGGCCTTGGTCGGGGGAGACGGAGCAGTTGCCATGGAGTGCCAAAATGTGTCAAAAATAGAAAATTGCCCACAAGCAAAGGGCACTGCTGGAGGAACAAAGAGGAGACTAAGAAGGGGAAGCGGAAGGGAACGAGGCACAAGTGGAGGTGGGGGAAGGCAAGCATGGGGGGAGGGGAGGGCGCTGTGAGATGGGAGGAAAGAAGGGGTGGGGGGGGAGGGAGCGCAAAGAAGGAAATGGGTAGAGGGAGAAAGGCGGGCACAAGAAAAAACCTGGCAAGAAGGGGGGGGTGTTACAGAAAGGATATGGGGGCATAGGTGTCGAAGGGAGGGGGGATGGGCGTGGGAGAAACAATGTCGGGCACAAGAAGGAAATGGGTAGAGGGAGAAAGGCGGGCACAAGAAAAAACCTGGCAAGAAGGGGGGGTGTTACAGAAAGGATATGGGGGCATAGGTGTCGAAGGGAGGGGGGATGGGCATGGGAGAAACAATGTCGGGCACGACAAGGGGGCCTGCAGTCGAGTAGGACAGGGGGCGGGCACAGGCGCAAACAGGGGGGAAGGGGGCGTAGGCGGCGAAGAGGGATGAGGAAGGAGAAGAGGGGGGGCCATTTGCTTGGCTTGAGATATCTCAATAGCCCTTCTAACCTGTGCAAAGCATGTATCCAAATTTCTAACAAAGTCATCCATGGAAGATCTCTTCGTTGGTTTTCAGAATGGGCAACAACAATGGTTTGCCATAGATAATCTCAAAGGGAGCTTTGTCTATCAAGGAATGAATGGTGTTGTTGTAAGCAAACTCAACCAAAGGCAAATACTTCTTCCATTGATCCTTCGATTCGAGTGCATAACACTTTAATATATCCAAAATAGTGAGGTTTGCAATCTCACTTTGTCTATCTGTTTGAGGATGATAAGCCAAAGAGAAATTCAGCTTTGTCCCCATATTTTTGTCCCCATATTGTCAAAAAGAGCTCTCCAAAAGAAACTACTAGTCCAAGGATCTCTATCCCCCACAATGGATTTGGGTAATCCATGGTGCTTGAAAATCTACTAAATAAACAATCTTACCATATGCTCTGTGCGGACAGTCTTCTTTACGGGAATAAAGTGGACTTGATTACTAAATCTATCAATAATTGTCCATATTCCATTATTTCCAAATCTTGACTTCGGCAATCCAAAGATAAAATCCATAGCAATGATCTCCCATGGAACATTTGGAATTGGCAAAGGTTGCAATAATCTTGCGGGTTTTGATCGATCACACTTGACCTTTTGACAAACCAAACATTCTTGAACATATTGCTCAATGTCCTTTCTCATACTGGGCCAATAGAAATAGCTCTCCAAAGCATGAGTTTTTGTCAAGATACCTCTATGTCCCATATAAGGTGAAGCATGGCATTCCTCCATTACTTTTAGCCTCCAAAGCCTGAGTTGTTGTCAAGATACCTCTATGCCCCATATAAGGTGAAGCATGGCATTCCTCCATTACTTTTAGCCTCAAATCTTTAGTCACACATAATTGGGTTTGCATCACAAGGAACCCTTCCTTGATGACATAAGAGGTCACCAAGTCTCCATTCTGCAATTTGTTCCAAGTATCCTTAAAATCCTCTCTGTAGCATAGAGGTCTTTCATCATAATCAAGTCCAGATGATATCCCACAGAAACTACATGAGTCATGGGTCTCCGAGATAAAGCGTCTGCTGCTTTGTTGTCTTTACCATGAGTATGCATAATCTGAAAATGAAATTGGGCCAAGTAACTAGCCCATCTTATGTGCTTTTCGGATATCTTAGGCTGACACATGAAATACCTAAGGCTTTGATGATCCGTCTTGATAATAAACTTGACATCCATAAGATAGTGCTTCCAAATCTTTAGGGCATGAATGATAGCCATTAACTCTTTCTCATATGTAGGTGCGGTCTTTTTAGCTCCTTGAAGTCTTCGACTCTCATAGGGCACAACATGGCCCCCCTGGTTCAAGCCTGCACCAATGCAGTCTCATGAAGCATCAAATTCTACCATGAAAGGCTTTAATAAGTCTGGAATATTCAACCATGGTCCTTTGCTATAGCATAGAATTTTAATGCTTCAAAGGATTCTTTTTCAGCTTTGGCCCACTGAAATCCCCCGGCTTTCTTTGTCAAATCATGTTGTGGACTAGCTACCATGGCAAACCACTTGATGAACTTTCTATAGTAAGAGCATAAGCCAAGGAAACTTTGAACTGCATGCTCACTAGTCAACTTTGAACTGCATGCTCACTAGTCAACTTTGGCCATTCCATCTTGACCCCTTCCTTGGACACTATGTGGCCTAGGTAGTGAATTTTTGATAAGAAGAACTCACTCTTCTTGCCGTTCATCACAGATAACTTATGCTTCCACAGTTCTTGAAATACAATATCCAAATGCTTTCGATGCTCTTCCTCATTCTTTGAATGCACAATAATGTCATCAAAGAAATAGCTGCAAACTTTCTATGTGGTTGAAATATTCTTTCCATCGTGCAATTGAAGGTAGCCCGGGCATTGGTAAGACCAAAAGGCATCACCAAATGCTCATAAAGTCAAAAAGTAGTCTTGAATGCGGTCTTGAATATCCTCTGGAGCAATCTTATCTTGATGGTAACCACTCTTCAAGTCAATCTGGCTATAGATGGTGTCTTCATCCAATCTATCTAGGATGCCATCAATTCTAGGAATAGGGAACTTGTTCTTCATAGTGATCTTGTTAAGAGCCTTGTAATCAATACACGTATGCCAAGAACTATTCTTTTTCTGAACCAATAAAATTGGACAGCAAAAGGGTGATGAAATTGGTATAATCAAACCATTTCCCGATAGCTCATTCACTTGCTTCATAATCTCCTTCTGTTGTGCTTGACTCACACGATATGGAGGTCTATTAGGAGGTGAGCTTCTTGGCATGATGTGAATCTGATGATCTTCCGGTCTCTTTGGAGGTTGCTCTCCTGGAAGGGTATCTGCAAAACAATCTTCATATTTATTTAGGAAATCTTTCCTTTCATGATCAAGAGTTGGGAGTGATTCATCACTCTCAGATTCCTTTGGATCTCTGACATATATCAAGTACGAGGAAATAGATTGCTTTATTGCTTTAGGAACTTGTACATGGCTGATGAGTGGAATAAAATTCCTCTCAACTTCTACATCAAAAGTTACATTCTTGCCCTTAAAAGGAAACCTAATCTTATTTCCAGCCCAATTAATGGCCGGATCTATCTTCTTATGCTAGGGCATACCCAAAATTACATCACAATATCCAAATTTTCCTACAACAAAGTTCTCATGATCCACAAAATCCCCAATCTGTAAACAAAGCTTTCCCAAAATAGGGGTTTACCTATGCTGACATTCCCTCGAAGGTGGCACCTGCAAAAATAGGAGCTCCAAACCTATCCGAAGAAGGGAGGTTCATAGCTTCAACAACCACTCGGGGATGGATATAGTGGTGGGTAGCACCATTGTAGAAATGGATAATCATGGGTTGGTTTGCCACTTTGCCCCAAGCTTTGAAAAGTTGCCTTCTCTCTGGCAGTGTATCATCCTGATATTGAAGTTCCTTTGGAAATGCATTGGTTTACGGTGGCTTGGCTTGTCACGACATCTTATAACCATATGCCCCTTCTTCTCGCATTGGAAACACTTTCCTTCCTTGACATACTCTTCAAGTTGCTTACGGGGTAGCTTCTTTCGAGATAAACTAGAGGTTTATCCCCACTCCTGTCCTTCTTCCCCTGTGGCTCATTTCTTGATTGAGATCTTGCTTTGAACCTCTTATTTTGGGATGGATCTTGATTATCGTTCTTCATTTTTCCCCACCATTCAAGGCATGTGTAGGGCCTTGGCTTGTAGAGCTTTGTCTTATGCTTCCTCCAAGGTTTTTGGTCCTGCCACATGTAAACTGCTTACATAAGCTTAGGTTGCAATCCATTGACAAAGTCACACATTTCCATTATTAGTGATGGAATGGGAGTATAAGAAGTAAATTTTAATGAGACGGCAGCTAAAAAGTTATTAAATTAGGTTGCCACATTCTCACCGACTTTTTGCTTTACCTCATTCCATTCTTTCTGCATGTCCGCTTCAAAGTTTGTGGGAAGAAACTTTTTGTTGAACATGGTCTTGAAATTGGTATACGACTTTGGCTCGGTTCCATCTTGTACCACCTTTAGCCTTCAAGGTGGCATCCTTCAAATGCATATACGAACCATACAAAGCTTGGACTTTTCAGAGAAGTCCTCACCTCCAAAGGCAGCATCAAATTGTTTGATGGAGGATAAGGCTTTTTGGGTGTCCCGCTTTCTGTAAAAGACATTGAACTTGAATTTCTTCTCTCCTGACTTGAAGTCCACTTTGTCAGTTGTAGAAGGCTCCTTTGCCTATTTCTTCCATGAGAAGCACAGTGGGTGGCTTTGGATCCTTCTGCAATATTGACTCCTTTGGCCCAAAGATAGGCTTTGGCAACTTCTACTCCTTTGGCTTTGGTGGCTTGATCTTTGATGAAATCTTCAAACATCCAAGCCCTTCTATGGTCTTGTTCCTTCTTGGCTCTCCAAACTAAGAATTCTTCATCTTGGAGAAACTTTCTTAACTGCTAAAAACCTCCATACTCTGCTAGTGGCATGGTTGCTGTCTCATGAGAAATAGACTGTTGGTCTTGGTTCCCATCTTGAAGTCATGGGTTGGCCTCATAGTTGTTCCCTTCAATAGGCCCTTGATATCCCTCTACTCTTGACATGGTTCTATCACCCCAAGAAAGATTTCCTAAAGAGAAATCCTTGCTCTGATACCACCATAAGCCTAATGGGGCGTGTAGTGATAGATTCAACCATGTGTACCAGAGATAAAGATAGAGAGAGAGAGAAAGAGAGAGAGGAGAGAGGAAAAGAAGGGTATCGGGATCTTGAATAGTACACCACACTGAGCGGGGAACAAGCCCCGTCCCTTTCAGAGGAGTTTATTCAAGAACAATCCACGGGGTTTTCCAAGCCAGGACCAATACAATCAATGAATACAATATCGAACAAATATGTCGATGCAAAAATCTGGGTCGAAGTCACTGTTGACGCACATGATCTTTGATGCTGCCAGCACACCATAAGGATGACCCGCAGGAGTCTCTCACCGGGCTTGTACCACTGTCCAAAGTCTGAATTGAATCCAAAACTCAAAGATGTCCAAGTGAACTCAATACCCAATCTTTAAGAAAATCCTCAAGAAGCTTTTTGAAAAAGCAAACACCAAGATGGCGAATGTAACTATTTGGTCCTCCTAGCTCTATTTCACATGATGAAACCCATGCGTGGACACTAGGCAGGTGGAAGAAGACATGGGGACAGGGTCCATAAGGCTTGATTAAGAAAAAGCACCAGCCTTGGTCAAAAAGCAGGAAAAAGTAAAAAGTCAAACTGGGTTGACTATGAGCCAAGGGCACCAACCACTGGCAAGAGGAGACCAAGCCGGACCAAAAAGCTAAAAGACGCTTTTCCAAAAAGTAGCTCTAGGGCCAAAAAGCAAGGCCCTGAAGTAGAAAAGCAAAAGCTAAATAACTATATTTTATTAAAAGGGAAAAGCAAAGAGTAAAAAGGCAAAAGAAAAGCATGGATAAGCTTTTGGCAAAAAGCAGGGACCTCTTCAAGTATAAAAGAAGCACGAGCCTCTCTTGAGCATCAAGTTGGAGAACAATCTCTTCATCTTTAAGGTGTTGCCATCTTTGTTGAAGCTTGAAAATCATCTTCTTGATCATGAACCAAACCATGGAGTTTTTCATCATTTCCCCTTGATTCAGAGCGCCTTCATTGGCTGTAGTGCCACATAATCACCTGTCCGTATGATTGTACGAATCCGTACAACCGTATGGAGCTGTATGGGACATGTGCAGAGCTATGCGAATTGAAAATTTAAAAAACCCTAAAATTTTTTGAAACCCTGAAATTGCTCCAAAAATGCCAAAACCTAATTTTTGGAGGTTTTTATCGCCTGAAAACCATTAAAACAGGTTTTATATTAGTTTTCTTTGCCAGAAAGAGCTTTTCCATGGTTTTATCAACAACAAGGCTGTAGGAGTTGTGGAGATTTCTCATGGGATGAGTGAGAGATTCTTGGACTTAAACTTGGACTTAGACTTGGACCTTGGACTTGGATTTGGACTTGGACTTGGACTTGGACTTGAACTTGGACTTGGACTTGGACTTGGACCTAGACTTGGACTTGGACATGTGGATTTGGATTTGGACTTGGTCTTGGACTTGGACCTATACTTGGACTTGGACATGTGGATTTTGACTTGAACATGGATTTGGACTTGTTGGACTTGGATTTGGACTTGGACTTAGATTTAGATCTAGATATTGGATCTGGTGCTAGCCTGGTGAGAAATTCTTGTGGGTCATCCCCGTGGTGTGCTCGGCATCAAAGATCTCGTGCCTCGACACCAACTTCGACTTAGGGATTCTACATCGACATATTTTTTTGCTTTTGTATTCATTGGTTGTATTGATCCTGGCCAAGGTGCCCATGAATTGTTCATGAATAAATTCCTGAAAGGGGGCGAGGCCTGTTCCTCGTCGCCACTGAGTGTGGTGTATTGTGCAAGATCCCTATTCCCTTCTCTCTCTCTCTCTCCCCTCTCTCTCTTTGTATATCATTATCTCTCAGAAACATGGTTGAGTCTATCATGGCATAGCCCATTGGGCTTACAATGGTATCAAAGTAGGATTTCTCTTGAAGAAAATTTCTTGGGGTGTTAGAGCCATGTCAAGAGCAGAGGGATACCAAGGGCCTAATGAAGGGAACAATTATGAGGCCAATACAGGACTTTAAGATGGGAACCAGGGTTGTCGATCCATTACTCATCATGAGACCACGGACATGGCACCAGAAGAGTACCATGACTTTCAATAGTTCAGACAGTTTCTCCAAGATGAAGAATTCCTAGCATAGAGATCTAGGAAAGGAAAAGGACCAAAGAAGAGCTCAAATGTTTGAATACTTCATCAAGGATTGAGCCACCAAAGCCGAAGGAGTTGAAGCTCCTGAAGCCTATTTTTGGGCCAAAGGAGTCATCATTGCAAAAGGATCTAGAGCTACCTACTCTATTCCTCATGGAGGGGAGACAAGGAAGCTACTCCTAGGCTTGCTCTCTCAGATGCAGTTTCCTTAGGAAAAGTAAGGCAAAGGAAGGAAATGAAGCTAGAGAGATCAAAAGATCATTAGATTGACATTATACCAAGAAGTTCGATGAATGGTTTGCAATGGTGCTTAGCCCATTGCATGTTTTGACAAATAAAGCCGTGGAATCTTTGTGGACCAAAGCTGAAACAAAACCCTTTTGAAGCACTGAGACTTTATGCTGGCAAAGGACTAGTGTTGGTTATTCTAGACCTTTTTATGGTTGAACATGATAAGATTGCATTGGAGCAGTCTTGAACCAAGCAGGCCATGTTGTGGCCTATGAATGTCAAAGACAACAAGGAAGTATATCGGGGATCCTTGAGCCATGCGGTTTCTATGGGTTACCATATGGATTTCACTTTGATGAAGGATCCTTATGCTACCAAAGAGGATTTCAAAGATGTTTTGGAACAGATTGTAGAATAGAGATTTGGTGACTTTTTATGTCATCAAGAAGTCTTTTCTTATGATGCAAACCTAGGTCATGCAAAGGTACTATAAAAGTTGTAACATTATGAGATATTGGCCACCCAAGGCCTTAAGTTTTGGGCACCCAAGTGTGAATAAGGGACAATTGTATATAAGGTATTTTCTCATAATGGATGGACACAATCCCCCTTTGTGCTATGAGAGTTCTTGCTTTCTCTTGAGAGAGATAGTGAGAGAGAGTACTCTAGATATGTGCCTTCTCTATACTTGTATGCTTTTATGCTTGTGTGGAGAAGTGAGAGAGAGTGATTGCCTTGTGTGGTGGTGTGAGCGACTCTACGGTGACAGCGTGGAGGTGAAGCTTGGAGTATTGGAGCTTCTCAAGTGAGCTTGGAGACCTCAAGGGACACGAGCTCGGAGCATTGGTAAGTTCCCTGTTGCGAGACAGCTGTGTTCTATTGCTTCTTCCAAAGGTGAATTCTTAGAGTTCCTTCTTGGAGGTGTAGTAGCCCCATAACATTTTTGGCACTGTTTTTGCCGGGGAAATCCCTTCGTTTCTTCCATCCTTTTTGAGTTTCAGCTCCCATTACACAAGTTTTATCATTGCCTTTGCATTCTGGTAGTGTATTGTGTATGGAATGAATGGATAAGGTTTGAGTGTAAATGAAGGTTTGTGAGAAATTGGTCGTTTTTGTTGTGTGGGTGTGATTGGGGTGACCTTAGAGGAAAGCTCCACTGTTTTTGTTGTGTGGGTGTGTATTGGGGTGACCTTAGAGGAAAGCTCCACTGTTTTTTTCTTTTAATTTTGATGTTTGTATCACCAAATTCGTGAATATGAACGAGCAGGGTGATACTCTCTATTTTTGTTTCTTTTTAAAAAAATCCACAGAAATCATAAAAATGAGGAGCCATTGGTTGTGTTTTGAACTTGCATTATATTCCTTATGTCTAGCACAATCATTTTGGAGCATCTAGATAGGTAATTTGCACCCAAACTCCTCTTTGTTGACGTGGGAACTTCACACATGAAATTGCAAGAAAATAGTTCATGACGTGAACTACTTCCTACTATCTCATGGCGTGAACTGCTCCCACAATTAGGGCCATAATTAGCACTGCAAATCATGGGATTACCTCGCTAAAAATAGTTTGTCTTATCCTGACATCTCTGACACAACAGCTCTGACAAAATTGTAATCCCATGAACTAGTAGAGAATGCTTCACGACGTGAAACATTATATAGTTCGATTTAGATCTCACGACATGAACGGTTCTTGGACATCTCATGACATGAACCAATTAGATCTCATGGCATGAATGGCGTAGATTTTCATGGCGTAACGGTTTACCATTTCATGAAGTGAATGATTCTCTGACATCTCACGACGTGAACTGTTATTTACATTCTCACGGCCACAGAAAACACAGAAAATCTGATCGACAATACCTTACCAAAATTCAATTAGGGTAGAAAATTATCTTATCAAATCACATTCACTTGCACTTGCACTTGAGGTCTAAAAAGCTCGTCAGAGATGACCTCACTCTTAACGATAGTGCATCGAATCACCTAGGATCTTCCTATCAAAAGAGTGTTGGTTCAGGTCACTCAGTGTCAATTGGGTGTCTTAAGGAATCCATCAAGACAAGTAGTGAAGAATCCATGGAAGAAGGACTACGATACTCAATTGGGTGTCTTAAGGAATCTAACGAGACAAGTAGTGAAGAATCCATGGAAGAAGGGCTACGATTCTTTGGGTTTGGGGAAGAGGAGAAACCACCCTCCCCTATAAGATCTAGTGGTATCATTGATATAGCATGGGGTTTTTTTCGGTCTCCAAACCAGCAATGATGAGGAAGTGCAATCTACAGGCACGGGTCCATCAACCAGCGTTGGACTAGGTCCAAGGCAAGAATTACCAACCCAACCTTTAAGTTCTATGTTGTCTAACAGTGGCACCCCTAGAATGAGAAGAAACTTGGAAAGCGTAGCTAGGTCAGGTCAAGTATTCTTCCCAACCTCAGAGGAAGTGGAATTAGATTTGAAAAGGGTTCAAGTAGAATGGCAATTGCAAGAATTGAGCTTAAGGAAACAAGAGCTCGAAAGAGTAGAGGAGGGGTTCGTGACCTAGGATGAAGGGGATAACCTACCGAGGGAAACTGTGAAGTAGAGGACCGCTTGTACACCAAGAAGGACATCGAGCAAATGATCAATTATCCCACGTTCTTACAGGACATGGAGCTCTTGATTCTACAAAGGCTTACGCGACGGCTGCTAGCCAGTTTAGAATGAAGTCGCCAGACCGACCTATAGACCAGAAATGCCTAGAGAAGAGCCAATATTGGAAGAGGATGAGGTCTAGGTGGGGGGGAGTAGCTCCTCAAAGACCTAGGGCAGATCCAAATGTGGATCTTAATGCGGCCACAAGGATGGATTTGTTGAATATGGATGCAAAAATGGACCGAGGAATGGTTAACTTGGATGGGCCGAGGAATGGTTAACTTGGCACTGCTCTAGAATCCAGACCATCCCAAATGAAGCCACACATCATTTCAAAGCTCATAAAAAAGTTTTCTAGGGATGGGGACCCAATCCAACATGTTGAGATCTTTGAGTCCACATGTGAAACTTTCGGGCCAGTTAGCGATGTGACCATGATTCATGCCTTCTCATTTACCCTAGAAGGAAAGGGCTCATCAATGGTTTCGAACTCTCAAGACAGAAGATAAGATCACTTTAACTTAGCTCAAGAATGTGTTTGTGACAAGCTTTGCTCTCAAAGTGGTGACAGATGGAGTCCTGTGGCACTATTGCATAACATCAAACAGAAAGAAAATGAGTCTATACGAGACTATGTGTCCTGGCTAAAGCACTTGAATTCAAGATGTAAACTACAGGAGAGGCTAACTGATGATTAGTTATTGCCATGCTTCCAGAGAGGAGTCCGAGATCACAAAATGCATGATTATCTAGTATTAGCTCGACTAGCTACTCTGGATGCATGTTGTAAGTTGGCAATCGAATATGAAGATAATATTCTGGAATTGCCACAACCTGAATATGTCAAAATATCTTCGGCAAGCAACGACTTCGCGAGTTTTGAGTCACCACCAAGAAATAGGAACTCGGAGTAAGCAAGTTGGGAACATGACTTTAGACGAACTCAGTAATGCCATAATCGACAAATTGAAGGTTAAGGATGGAAGAGAAACATATGGGCATGGGCATACCCATATTTACCCTCATAGAGATATGGAATGGTGTTCTATGTGTAGATTGAATCACACTACCACTGAATGCCCACAGTTAAGAGTAAGGCCATTACTTTATTGTGCTCATTGTGTAAAATTAGGGAATCATGACACCTCTATGTGCACGTATCCAAGAGTCCAAACCGTAGCACAACTGCCGGCACACCCAGAGCACCACTGGCTTTACCAACACCACCCGTGCAAATCACTGCAGCTATAGGATAGCCAAACCCTTCCTATTTACCTAGGGGGATGTTTCGAATACATGACACGTCACCTCTGTCGCCACCTGTTCTACCACCCCACGAGGTGCGACTACTTCTTGAGTGAGCCTTGGACAGATAGGTTCGTTACCAGTAACTCCTCGGGCCCCTTCTCAAACTTTGAATCTCTTTTTGTCTACACCAACACTCTCTTTACTACCATATGAAATCAATCTATCTGATGATTTGAGCCTAGGATAATTAACACTAATTAAACAAAATACAGAGCATGATGCTGACACTACTAATATCATGGGGATTTTCTGGGGGGACCTAGTACTAACTGATCTAAAGGATGTTTCTTCTATCCATAACACCCTATTGTTCTCAACCTTCGGAGTTGGTGTCGGGTGTTGCAAAACTCAGACATCCTGGACAAAAGTGTCGACAAATTAGACCTGTTTGTTCCAGATGATATTCCTGATACATCGGCCAATTACGAGGTTGTAGCGCAGTTACTAGTGGATCATCAGTCATGGGTGGTTAGAAGTATATAATACCCAGCAACATTGAAATCTCTGTGAGTCTACACTATATCATCCTTTTGGCATTCTTAAACTATATCGAAATATCCACAAACATCTAGAAGCCATGTTGACTACCATATTTTATAATTTTGATAAAATACATATTGAGTATCCTAACATATCTTCAGAGGATATTATTGAGCTACAAGAATTTATGAAGCTCGACAAACCCACCCACCCACCCCCTAGTTCCGAAGAGGGTAAAGAGGAGACACCAAGCTCATCTAATCTTCCTACTTATCTAGTGTTTTCATCCGTCGCAAGTAAGTTACTAAATCCATTCCCTAATATTCCTCCTACTGACAAATATAAGGAAGATTATATTTGCTCATGTCTTCCTTCTCTTCCATTATAATTTCCCACTAACACTCTCGCCCCTGAGGAGTTGTCGACACCCAACCCATCTCCACCATGGCCAACTCAAGAGGTTAGTCACACTCTACCCCAAGATACTCTTGAGCCGTTTACTAATGATACTATTATTGAGTCATTGTCTGCTGCAGAGTACGAAGGCTTCATCAGAGCAGGGAATACTCTCCTAAAGCCAAAGTTAATGTTCAAAGTGTTGATGCAAATAACACCTTTTGAACCTACCCGACGGATCCTGCCAGAGGCATATTCTGATGTGACTTCCACAAAGCAGCCAGATGTACCATACCCTCTCCGAGCACCAAAGATGGAATTTGAAGAATTATTGCCCTTGGCTGGAGAGGGCACCTTATGGTCAAATGTGGCTGGATATACAAAGCTGGCAAACCTACACTTGGTAGATTTACTTGATATTAGAATTGTTACATTCATGATCAGTTATATTGCTTCCGCCCGCATGTGGAGAAAGGCAAATCCAGCCCATACACAAGGGGGATATACAACCATTGTCTCATAGATGATGTCAACCCCAAATTGGAAGATTTTGATATACAACCAGCATGGAGGAAGGATTATCTAACTATTCCAAAATATAGTCATCAGTATATGTGTGCCCCACCAACACAGAGAGTGGACCCTTTGTATATGTCAATGAAAAGAAGATGGACACCATTGGAATTCCATGAGGTTAAGTAGAGAGATTCACATGTCTGTTTGCAATTGCTGACTTGGATACATGCATGGCGTCACATCCCGGACCTTGCCATTGTAGCCATTGTCCGATTTTTGAAATTGATCATGGCCCTCATTGATCAATCTACAAAGAGATATGATGGATATGATGTTGATCAACTACAATTCAACATGAATCAAGGCCCTACTAAGAGGCATGATGTTATATTATCATCGCCTAAGGTGTATACTCACATACATGCATGTAACATTCGAAGATATGGTTGACAATGGGTTATGGAGATCACACTCTGCATTTAGAAGAACCCTAAAAAAGCTTCAATCACGTTGAACTTCTATCATCACGAGTTTGGAGACCAGGTATTTAGACCTCGGTGAAAAGTTCTGAGGACAAAACCTACATCAGGTAGGGGGGGATGCCAATCCTAGTTAGGATTAACTATTATTCTCCTCCAATTGAGGACATTAATAAGTGTCATGCAACGGCACTATAAAAGTTGTAACATTTTGAAATATTGGCTACCCAATGTCTTAGTTAGTAATTTTTGGGTGCCCAAGTGTGAATAAGGGCCAATTGTATATAAGGTATTTTCTCATAATGAATGGACACAATCCCCCTTTGTGTTATGAGAGTTCTTGCTTTGTCTTGAGAGAGAGAGAGTGAGAGAGAGTACTCTAGCACATGTGCCTTCTCTATACTTGTATGCTTTTATGCTTGTGTGTGGAGAAGTGAGAGAGAGTGATTGCCTTGTGTGGTGGTGTGAGTGACTCTACACGGTGACAGTGTGGAGGTGAAGCTTGGAGGATTGGAGCTTCTCAAGTGAGCTTGGAGACCTCAAGGGACACGAGCTCGGAGCATTCGTAAGTTCCCTGCAATAGTTATGTTCTATTGCTTCTTCCAAAGGCGAATGCATGGAGATCCTTCTTGTTTTGGAGGTGTAGTAGCCCATAACATTGAGGCCAAAGTAATGGAAGAGTGCCATGCTCCTCCCTCTTCATGGGGCATAGAGACACCTTGACTACACTTCAAGCTTTGGAGAGCTACTTCTATTGGACTACTATGAGAAAGGACATTGAACTTTATGATTCGAGAATGTTTGGTTTGTCTCTCAGAAGGACAAGTCTGATCGACAAACACCAGCGAGAATATTGCACCCATTGAATGCTCTATGGGAGAACATTACCAAGGATTTTATCTTCGGATTGCCAAAGTTAAGATTTGGGAATGATGGAATATGGACTATTATTGATAGATCCAGTAAGTAAGCCCACTTTATTCCCATGAAGAAGACTATCCACATAGAGCATATGGTGAGATTGTTTATTCGGTAGATTTTCAAACATCATGGATTACCCAAAGCCATTGTAGGGAATAGAGATCCTCAGACTACTAGCTTCTTTTGGATAGATCTTTTTGACATGGGGACAAATTTGAATTTCTCCGCTTATACAGATGGACAAAGTGAGATTGCAAACCTCACTATTTTGGATATGCGAAAGTGTTATGCTCTTGAAGAAAGGAACAATGGGAGAAGTACTTGCCATTGGTTGAGTTTGCTTACAACAACACCATTCACTCCTCTATAGGGAAAGCTCCTTTTGAGATTATGTATGGCAAACCATTGTTGTTGCCCATTCTAAAGACCAAGGAAGAGATCTTCCATGCAGACGAGTTTGTTCGAGATTTGGATATAGCCTTTGCACAGGTTTGAAGGGCTATTGAGACATCTCAAGCCAAGCAAAAGAAAGATGCAAATAAGCACAGAATGAAGGTCACCTTTGAAGAAGGGGATTGGGTCTTATTGCGTTTTGAAAAAAAAAAGCCTAGACTTAGAAAGTCTAAAGCTAAGGAGCACAAGGAACCCAAGCTTGGCCCCAAATACTATGGACCTTTTTATGTTACCAAGAAGATCAACGATGTATGTTATCGATTCGGATCATTGGAGGATACATAATGCCTTCCATGTCAGCCTATTGAAGCCATATATAGAACTACCTCCAGAGGAGCCTATATTGGAGGATCCACCAGGGGTGGAAGAGTCAGAACAAATTGAGTTTCACTCTTGTGAAACAGAGGAAAGAAAGTGGTCAGGAAATTCCTTGTGAAGTTTAAGAATTATTCACCTATGGATGTGAAATGGATGCCAAAAGAGTAATTCAAGGACCACCTAGATATTCTTCGAGCTTATGGGAAAGCAGTTGGTCCAAATGTATTTGAAGTACAACCTTGAATGTCTTGTGATCAAGATTTATTTAAGAGGGAGGGATTGTGCCTCTAGCCCTCTTCATTGTGTGTGTGTGTATATATATATATATATATATATATATATATATATTGATTGGAATTGACCATTATTTTGCTTATACAATGGTTACTTGGACATGCTCTAGTTTGGGTGGCAATGATGGTTGATAGTCCAAGGAGGCAATGATGCCAGATGACCCATTGACGACAACGATGCCAGAATGACATTTGTATATAGGAGGCAATGATGCCAGATAACTCATTGATGGCAATGATGTCAGATACCTTGAACTTTGCAGCAGTAAGGCGATCAATGTGACCAGATGGCCTAGATGACTGTATTGGACTTTGCAATCGGTCGGTCATTGCAACCAGATGGGCCAGATGGTTGTATTGGACTTCGCAGTTGGGCGGTCATTTGCAACCAGATGGTCAGATGATTATATTGGAATTTGCAGTCGGGCGGCGCGACTAGATGGTCTAGAGGACTGTATTGGATTTCGTAGTTGGGCGGTATGTGACCAGATGGCCCAAATGACTATTGATGAATTCTCGGGCGGTCCTAGTGACCAGATGGCCTTGAGCGATAGTCTGAGTGGTTTCCCTTGGGAGCCAGATAGCTCAGCACATTTTTCGATGAAACCACACAGGACAGTCCATGAACAGGAGGATCATTACTTGTGCACTGCATACTGATGTATGTTTGAATTTCTTTTGGATCTTGTGAGCTTTTTTTGATGTGTGGGCAATGCTTGGATTTATGGCATGTGATAGTCCACTCGGCTCCAGACTACCTGGTTAGTATCTGGAATACCCAGTAGACGCGAATGATGCATACTTGTTTGTTGACTAGCTTGTGTCCAGTTTTTGCAAAAGGTAAGTATGCATTTATTATATCTAACACATGTGATAGGCCATGAAGATGTACCATCAAGAATAAAGCTATTGGTCAAAGATAAGGCATTCAGATGTTGCCAAATGAGCAGATAACACCACAGGTATGAAAAAGACCAAATGCACAAGCTCGCCACATGGGGCTAGTACCTTGAAACATATGGAGGTACATGATGTACTTGGAACACATGGATATACATGGAACACCACAGGTATGAAAAAGACCAAATGCACAAGCTCGCCACATGGGGCTAGTACCTTGAAACATATGGAGGTACATGATGTACTTGGAACACATGGATATACATGGAACATATGGATGTGCTTGGAACATTTGCAGTCTGCAGTTGAGGACAACTATGATATAAGAGGGAGGGAATGTAACTATTTGGCCCTCCTAGCTCTATTTCACATGATGAAACCCATGCCCGGACACCAAATAGGTGGAAGAAGACATGGGGACATGGTCCATAAGGTTTGATTAAGAAAAAACACCAGTCTTGGTCAAGAATCAAGAAAAAGCAAAAAGTCAAACTGGGTTGACTGCCAGCCAAGGGCACCACTGGCAAGAGGATTCTGAGTCGAACCAAAAAGCTAGAAGCCACTTTTCCAAAAAGTAGCTCTAGGGTCAAAAAGCAAGGCCCTGAAGTTACAAAAGCAGAAGCTAAATAACTTTGACAAAAGTTGAGTAATATTTTATTATTGAAAAACAAAGAGTAAAAAGGAAAAAGCAAAGCATGGATAAGCTTTTGGCAAAAAGCAGGGCCCTCTTCAAGTATAAAAGAAGCATGAGCCTCTCTTGAGCATCAAGTTGGAGAACAATCTCTTCATCTTTAAGGTGTTGCCATCTCCGTTGAGGCTTGGAAATCATCTTCTTGATCATGAACCAAACCATGGAGTTTTTCATCATTGCCCATTGATTCAAAGCGCCTTCATCGGCTATAGTGCCATGCCATCATCTGTCCGTACGACTGTACCGATCCGTACAGCCGTATGAAACTGTATGGACATGTGTAGGTTGTCACACTGAAAATTTCAAAAACCCTAAAAATTATGGAAACCCTAAAATTACTCCAAAAATCCTAAATTTTACTTTTTGGAGGTTTTTATAGCCTGAAAACCATGAAAACAAGTTTTATATCAGTTTTCTTGCCCCAAAAAGAGCTTTTCCATGGTTTTGTTCATCCGACAATGCTGTAGGAGTTGTGGAGATTACTCATGGGATGAGTGAGTGATTCTTGGACTTGGACTTGGACTTGGACCTGGACCTAGAGACTTGGACTTGGACTTGGACTTGGACTTGTATTTGGATATGGATATTGGATCTGGTACTAGCCTGGTGCGAGATTCTTGTGGGTCATCCTTGTGGTCTATTGGGCATCAAAGATCTCGTGCCTTAACACCGATTTTGACTTAGGGATTCTACATCGGCATATTTGTTTTCTTTTGTATTCATTGATTGTATTGATCTTGGCTAGCATGCTCATGGATTGTTCCTAAATAAATTCGTGAAAGGGGACGAGGCTTGGTCATTAGTGTGGTGTATTGTGCAAGATCCTTATTCCCTTCTCTCTCTCTCCCCTCTCTATATATATATATCTTTATCTCTTGGAAACATGGTTGAGTGTGACACGCCCCGTTGGGCTTACAAGCGGATATGAGGGCTCGATTACAAATCCCCTTGCTAAGCATTTGGAGAAATATATTGGCTGCACTGGCGACGGCGTTCGGAACAGTGGTGGAGATGGGCTGAAAATGATAAAGATGATGTTGACGATAAATTCCTTGCTTCTCCACCAATCTTATGCCAAGAGAGAGGCTCAAAGTGTCTTTTTATACTTGGGGAGAGCCTCACTTTTTCCCAAAAGGCACTAGCCAAGCTTTTTTTTTTTGCTTTGCTTTTGTCTCTTTTTTTTAATATTTAATAATAATAAAATAATGCTCATCTTTGCCAAAGTTCTTGATTTATTGCCTTTCTAGCTTTAAGGCCTAACTTTTAGGCTCAACTAAGTTCGACTTTCAACTTTTCCTTGCTTTTTGACCAAAGTTGGTGCTTTTTCCTTTGCCAACTTCATGAATCCTGTTTCCATGCATTAACTTGTCCATGTGCCCGGGCATGAGTTCCATCATGTGAAAAAGAGCTAGGAGGGCCAAATAGTTGCACACATCTTCAAAATGTCTCCAAAAGGACATCTAGAGCTGATTTGGTAAACAAGATGCAAGTAGATAGGGAGCTAAGGTATTGTTGGGTTTGCTTTAACCATGTGGAGAGGACATGCCATGTGCACAATCCATTTGTTAAAGAAATCTAGACAATTTCCAGAGGAGAATTCATGGCTGTCTCACCCAAATCCCCTCTTTTGGCATATGGGGTCCCATGGGCCATATGCCAAAAAGAGCGGGTGCTATTGGGAGGGTTCAAGCACCTTGGGGCATACTCGAGGTGCCATACCCATCCGACGTGTGATGGCCACATGCCGTCTTTTTGGCATATGGGGCTCCATGGACCATATGTCAAAAAGAGCGGGTGCTATTGGGAGGGTTCAAGCACCTTGGGGCAAGTTTGAAGAAATTTGCAGCACCCTAGGGGTGAAGTTGATAAAAAACAGAAGCAGGAGGGAGCACACACAAGAGAAGCAAACCCTAATCCATATCCATCAATCATAGAGAAGGAGAGAAGCCATAGTCACCATCTCTCTCTCACACACAAAGGAGAACACAACATAGTGTTATGTCCACACTACAAAGTAAACCTAATGTAATGTCCACACCACACATGACCAGGTGGACGCGGTCATAAACACACCACACGATATCTATCTACCATACTGTCACTCTGTCAGCACCCATGTGCTATCCTCCACAGCTGTATACGAGCTTGACATTTCAACACTCCCCCTCAAGCTCGACATGTCCATCTCTAGGACTCCCAATCTAGTACGGAAATACTCGAACTTATCTTTACCAAGTGCTTTGGTAAAGATATCTGCAACCTGCTCATCTATCTGCACATATGTCAAATCAACATGCCCATCTAGCACTTTCTCTCTGATGAAGTGATAGTGGACCTCAATATGTTTGGTCCTGGCATGATAAACTGGGTTGCTAGCAAGCTGAATACTACTCATGTTGTCACAATGAATGACAACTCTCATATCACTCTGTAACCTGACATCATCTAGCAACTTCTTCAACCACATAGCCTCACATGTAGCTATGGCTGCTCCACGATACTCTGTCTCTGTGGTAGATAAAGCAACTGTAGGTTGCTTTTTACTGCTCCAACTCACAGCTCCACTACCAAGGCTGAAAACATAGCCACTGGTAGACCTCCTGTCATATGCACTACCGGCCCAATCTGCATCTGTATATCCATAGACATGCATGTCTTTTCCTGCCTCATAGAAAAGACCATAATGCACGGTAGTTTTGACGTATCTCAGAATACGTCTCACAGCATCCAAGTGAGGTTTACGAGGACTTTGCATAAACTGACTCACCAAACCAACTCCATAACTGAGATCTGGCCTCGTAATGGTCATGTAGATAAGGCTACCAACCATTTTCCTGTACATGGTGATATCATCAAGCTCATCACCCAAATCAGCCCTAAGCTTCATGTTTTGCTCTAATGGTGTCAACATTGGTTTGCATGCTGTCATACCATACTTTGCCAGCATGTCAAGTGCATATTGCCTTTGCACCAGCCATATACCCTTGCTTGTTCTTATCACCTCAATGCCAAGAAAGAACCTTAAATCACCAAGGTCTTTCATATCAAACTCTTTGCATAAAGAGGCCTTGACCTCATCAATGCCTTTCCCACAATCACCTGTGATAATCAAATCATCAACATAAATGACTATCATCACGATACCATCATGTGTCTTCTTCACATAAAGTGAAGAGTCTGCATTTCCAACCATAAATCCAATACTAACAAGATATCTGCTGATCTTGTCACTCCAAGCACGAGGTGCTTGCTTCAAACCATAGATTGCTTTCTTTAACCTGCAAACAAAAGTCGGATATTTTGGATGTACATATCCTTCTGGCTGTTCCATGTACACCTCTTCTTGGAGTTCACCATTCAAGAAAGCATTTTTTACATCCATTTGATGTAAAGCCCAACCTTTTTGTGCTACTAGTGCAATGATAGACCTCACCGTAGCCATCTTAGCCACTGGGCTGAAAGTTTCATCATAATCAAGACCATAAGTTTGTGCATATCCTTTAGCAACCAGCCTTGCCTTATGTCTCTCTAGGCTGCCATCTGACTTGCACTTTACCTTATACACCCATTTGCAACCAATTGCATTCTTTCCTTGAGGTAACTCAGCCAATTCCCATGTATCATTTTTGTCCAAAGCATCCATCTCTTCATCCATGGCTTTCTCCCATACATGCTCTCCAATAGCCTCTGTATAGCATGTAGGTTCCACATGCTTTACCATAGATGTCATGTATGCATAGTGCATAGCAAAATCTCTATATGTCAATCTTTCAACTAGATATCTGACTCTCTGGGATCTCCGCAATGCATGCGGGTCACTCTGTACACCTGTAACACGAGCATGTGGTGGCACATATCTGTCCTGCCTAGCACCAGGTGTGCGTAAAACAGGTATGCCGAGCTCCTCATCCAAACTCTCAGAACTAGATGACTCATAACCTGTGATCCCAATTCCTTCGACTTTCTTCTTGCCTTTATCCATAGCACTACTCCCAGTGCTCACACTCTCATGCCTCAAACGTCCTGACCATGGACGTACACTGCTACTCTCAGCTTCTGCTGCTGCTGGCCCAGACATAGTAGTAGAACTAGAACTTGCTTGTGATGGCAAGTTCACAGACACATCTGCCTCAAGTGAGTCAATAACTCCCTCATTTGTACCAACTAGCAAGCTCATCAAACACCACATCTCGTGAGATGACTACTTGTCTAGTTTGAGGGTTATAACATTTGTAGGCCTTTCGATCCTGTGCATATCCAACAAATACACATTTCTCTGCCTTAGGATCCAACTTCCGTCTTCTTTCATCAGGCACATGGACATAAGCTACACATCCAAAGACTTTGAGATGTCCAATGTCTGGCCTGTAACCTGTAAGCCGCATCTCTGGCGTGCTTCCATGAATGGCTGCTGTAGGTGTTTTGTTCAGGATATACACTGCAGTAGCACATGCTTCTGCCCAATAGTAATCAGGCATGCTCTTTTCATTGAGCATTGCCCTTGCCACTTCACATATGACTCGATTCTTTCTCTCAGCCACACCATTCTGCTGAGGTGTATACCTGCATGTCAACTGTCTTCTTATCCCATGCTTCCGCAAGAAATGCTCAAAAGCTTTTGAGGTGTATTCACCACCTCCATCTGTTCTCAAACATTTAATCCAACAGCCATATTGCTTTTCTACAAGAGCTTTGAAATCCATGAACTTTTCCAGCACTTCACTCTTCTCTTTCAAAAAATATATCCATGTCATCCTGCTGAAGTCATCTATAAATGTCACATAGTATAGACTTCCTTTGATAGATGGATTTTGTGCAGGGCCCCATACATCACTGTGTACTATCTCAAGTGGCCTGTTACTCATATTTCCTTCTCTAGGAAACCTCAACCTTGCCTGCTTTCCAAACTGACAGGCTTCACAAACATGCATATGTCCATCATATTTGAATCGAGGCAATCCACTGACAATGCCTCTTGTTTGCATGTTCTTTAATCTCTGTATATTGACATGTCCAATCCTCTTGTGCCACATGTCAATGTCCTGTACAATCCCATTGCTCTTTGAAAACATGGCTGAGCTCAATTCTGGTATGCCTGCATCCAATTTGAACAACCTTCCTTCCTTCTTGCCCTTGGCAATCAATCTACAGCCATGCTTAAAGTCTTCCACAAAACAGCCATTCTCATTGAATCTTACTTGTAATCCCTGCTCAACCATTTGGCATACTGATGCCAAATTCTTTGTGATGGATGGTACATATAACACTTCTGACATATTCTTCACATTTCCATCATGCATCCTCAAAGGCACACTGCCAACATGTGTTATAAGATGCTGAGTATCATCTCCTGTGACCACATAACCATTTGTATCCAATGGTTGCATCTTCTCAAACCACTCACCATGACATGTCATGTGGTTTGAGGCACCTGAATCCATATACCATGACTCATCTCCAGCATTCTGAGAATCCATTGTCCCCATAATGTGCTTCATCGCAAAAAGATGATTTGAACTCCCATCATTGTTGCTAGTAGATGCATAATTTCCATGTTGTGGTCTTCCATTCCTCACATCATTCTGCTTTTTGTAACAATCTTTTGCCATATGTCCAAGTTTGCCACAATAGTGACATTCAATCCCATTCAAATTTTGTTGAGGACCTTGCCATCGTCCTCTACCACGAGAACCTGTTCCAAATCTCCCCCTATGGGATTGAAATCCACGACCTCCACGTGATCCAAATGATGACTGTGAATTCTAAAAATTTTGATTTGATTGTGGTTGAGTAGACCTGTCATTCCAACCACGTCCTCCACGGCCTCGAGGGGTAAATCTCCCCCTGCCTCGAAAGCCTCTAGATGAGTAAAAAGCCTGATTCCTTGTATGCTCATCATTGCTTGACGAGGATGCACCACCTGTAACACTCATACCACCAAGGCCAAGCTTCAATTCTTCCACAATGAGCAGTGACACAGGCTCATTAAAGTCTGGCATTCCTCCCAACCTTACTGAGATGGAAGTGTCAAAAGATTTGTATTCTTTGCCTAAACCACGCAATGTGAGAGCAACCAAATCATCATCATCCATTGGGGCATGGATTGATGACAAGGAATCTGCATAACCCTTGATTTCCTGAACATACTCATGTATACTCCTATTCCTTCGTGTTACACTGTGAATCTGTTGCTTTAGTTGTATCTTCCTTGCACCAGTGTCTGTCTCATACATTCGGCACAATATACCCCATGCTTCTTTCGGTGTATCTGCATCTTGGATGTGAATAAGCAAGGCATCTGTTACACATATTGAAAAATAATGCAACACCTTCGAAGACCGCTCTACCCATTGCTTATGAGCCACCAACTGAGCATTATTTGGTTGAGGAGGTAGGTATGGCTCCGAGACGAGACTCCATAAACCTTTGCCTTTCAAAAAACTCTTCATTCGAAACTTCCACACTTGAAAGTTAGTGCGGTCAAGCTTCTCTCCAACAATCTGTATCGGACCATCTCCCATTGTTGCAAAAATATAGTAGATGTACCCATTTGACAAGTTGTATGCCGGACCTGTAAAGCTTCAAATCTCTCCAAATCACATCAAATGCTTGCAAATTGTGTGCATTAACATCCCACAATGATTCACCAACAATGTACACTCGATCAAAGTTGAAACCAAATGATACTCCTTCACAAAAAATTTTCTGGTTTTTTTCTCGCCAGTAATTTCTCGCCAATAACCAGTCAAGATTATGCTCTAAATCCTTCAAATCTTGTCCAAATTCAATGATTAAACTTGCATTGGCTTCCCAACACATTGCTCCAACATATCCTAGAAGGGTTTGATCAAATTCTTCAAGGTGAATGAGAACCACCAATTTTTGTAGCTCCCTGGTTTGCTTTTTTTTTTTGCATCTGTCAGGTACCACCTCTCACTAAAAGTGTTCTATCTCCTTCAAATCTTATCCAAATTCAAAACTTTTTGAATCAAAAGTTTAGCAACTCATAGGACTCTACTTGTACCAAAGGAATTAGGCCAATTTGATATAGACAAGGATTAATGCCTTGATTAATACTGCTTTGTTTCTGGACAGACTTTCTGCAAACCTGCACACCTCTGATAAATTACTTCAATGACCTCCAAATACATCAAATGAGCTGCAACCAAGCATCACAAGACCTTAGCAATGTCTTTGCTAAACTCCCCAAGCTTTGAATGGCATCAAATGGATTAGAAATGAGTGAATGGCTTGATATCAAATGAGACTATCCAGAATTCTGCAGAGAGATGCGCCGCCTGCTCCTGGAGCTCTAGGAGAGAGGGTTTTTCACAATTGAATTGATAGGATGCTTAGCAATGACCTAATCTACCTTGTGCTTGAAGGGTTTGGCTCAATTCTTCCTCTAGCTCCCGCAATCAATCCTCCACGGAGGGTATGTCCACTGTTTTTTGTGAAAAAACCAGAACCTTTTGCATAAATTCACTTCCACTTGATTTTGTTCAAATCTGTATGCATCAATCTGCTTCAAGATTCTGTATGTTGCTTGTGCCCACTTTGCTAATACATGTGCAAGCTCAAATACACGTGCCTTTGTGTATACATTTGCCAAGAGTATATTCACTTCAAGCTTTCCATGAAAGCTTAGAGAAAAACCAGAAATTTTCTGCTTGCTTTATGCACTTCAATCTTCACTGAACCTGCTCTTTGGCACCTGCAATCTGCTCAAGGGAGTTTTGCTACTCTTACCAGTTAGGCCAAGCTTCAGATCTGTAACCGAGGTGAGCTCCACAGCTTCTCCTTTGCTCCAAGCTCCAATGGCTTCCTTCACAGCTTTTTCTTCTTCTTCCCTCTTCTCTCACTCACTCTCACAACACAGCTAATGAGCTCTTGGCTCTGATACCATGATAAAAAACAGAAGCAGGAGGAAGCACACACAAGAGAAGCAAACCCTAATCCATATCCATCAATCATAGAGAAGGAGAGAAGCCATAGTCACCATCTCTCTCTCACACACAAAGGAGAACACAACATAGTGTTATGTCCACACTACAAAGTAAACCTAATGTAATGTCCACACCACACATGACCAGCTGGACGCGGTCATAAACACACCACACGATATCTATCTACCATAATGTCGCTCTGTCAGCACCCATGTGCTATCCTCTAGCTGTATACGAGCTTGACATTTCAACAGCAGTAGGGATGTCCTTCGTCACCGTCATTATTTGGCATGTACATAGATGAGATAGTGGACTTTATCACCTGAGGAGGATCGATTAGACTCAAAGCATCCATGCAAGGCGTGGTTGCTATCCATGGAGTGTCCATGCCACACATGGATGCTTTATGACCCATTAGAGAGCGAAAACGCTCTCCGATTTACCTCAAAGCATCTATGCAGGACATGGATGCTATTTATGGAGCTTTCATGCCCTGCATGGTTGCTTTAGGACCCATCAGAGATAAAAAATGCTCTTCGATTTGACTCAAAGCATCCATGCAAGGCATGACCACTATCCATGGAGCGTCCATGCTTTATGACCTATTGAAGAGTGAATACGATCTCCGATTTGACTCAAAGCATCCATGCAAGACATGGATGCTATCCATGGAGCCCTTGCATGGTTTCCTTAGGACCCACCGAAGAGCGAATATTCTGCTCTTTTTGGAGAGACAATGTGGTCTATAACCTCATGGTAGTTTGATATATAGCTAGATGAATCCAGGACATGCCCAAATTCACCATATTCTCCGATTGGTCGTAAAGTGCCATGCCACACATGGATGCTATGAGTTAAATGGGAGAACGTATTCGCTCTCTGATGGGTCGTAAAGCATCCATGCAGGGCATGGACGCTCCATAGATAGTATCCATGCCCTGCATGGATGGTCAAATTAGAGAGCGTTTTCTCTCTCTGATGGGTCGTATCCATGCCCTATATGGATGCTTCATGGATAGTGTCTATGCGTTGCATGAATGCTTTGAGTGAAATCAGAGAGCGTTTTCAGTCTGTAATGGGTTGTATGCGTGGCGTGGATGCTCCATGGATAGTGTCCGTGCCTTGCATGGATGCTTTGAGTCAAGCCACACACCCCAATGTCCTATATATATATGACCACACGAACGTCAAGATGCAGGCCCCCACAAGAAGAATAAGAACAAAGCTTACTGCTAGGAAATGGCAAATGGTCGACGATGCAGTCCAAACGGGACACGAGCTAATGGAAGAGATTGCTTATTAAGGCGCAGGACCATCCACGGTCCCCAAAATTGATGAAATGCACGAGCAAGTGGCATCAATGGCTGCAAGAAGCTGAGGGAAGCTTGATGCCAGAAGCCACGCCCAGTGGTACCTTTGATCATCTAATACAAGAAGCTCTCCCAAACATGTCGTATGGAGATCAGTTTATTGCTGACGCCAGCCCAAGGGTATTGAGGCCACAGACATGCAAGAATCTGCTATGTACGAAAAATGTGCCAGCCCACTGCCAGCTGAAGTCCCCGCACGGCAAGGTGATGTTTTTGTGGCAAACGAAGATGCCATGCGCCCTCTAGGGTCAGAGTGCTCAACATGCACCACAAGCTGCTCTGCGAAGACTGAAGGAGACAGAGTCCAATCACGCGAACCTCGTGGCTCGGAACACACTGGGTCCACACATGCCCACCATCAGTTTGATTTGAATGCCGATACTAAAGAGGAGGAAGTACCTCAGTTGTACAATTTGGTCGGACTCTGCCATGAGTTTGTCTATGTCATGGGCCCCAAGATCAGGGTCCAGGATATCGGGCCGCAATGTAAGATTCCTCCCCCAGCTTTTGAGGTGTAAAGGTGTAAGAACCTCCCCTTCTGTTGTAATTATTCCCCTCTCTGAAATAAAAGAAAGCTTTTGCTTTACCCTGTTTTGGCCTAGAGAGAGGTAATCCAAATTTGAAATATCTTTAGATATAAAAATCCTCCTAGTGTCTGAAATGGTTTTCCCTGAAACAGAAGTTCAAAATAAATTCTCCAAAGTGCATTAGGAATCAATTAAAAATGATTTAAAAGACAGCCTAAAGATCAAGATTTTTTGAAAATTTTGGATTATGGTCCAATTAAGGTTCCTATGGGCAATAAGATTAATCCAAGTGTTGGGATGAGATAAGTCCAATGAATAAAAGAAAATACCCAAAAATGAGCAAATACTCACATAAGATGAAGAGTTGACTGAGTACAAGGTTTATTAGTTAAAAATTATGAGATATTTTGGAGTAATGATGAATTTTTGACACCTTGTTTAAGGAAGGGGAGACCTTTGAGAGGTAGGCGCCTATTTCACACATGTGGATGAGTTTTTAATTC
Organism: Cibotium barometz; assembly: GCF_041138505.1. Taxonomy (NCBI): domain Eukaryota; kingdom Viridiplantae; phylum Streptophyta; class Polypodiopsida; order Cyatheales; family Cibotiaceae; genus Cibotium; species Cibotium barometz. Next base: position 36,169,073 of record NC_141059.1, read on the forward strand.
AAAAATATTAAGATATTTTTATTCTCCTCTCTCCTGAATCAAACTAGATCAAAAATATTAAGATATTTTTTATCTCTCCTCTCTCCTGAATCAAACTAGATCAAAATGGGAGCTAAACTAGTCCAAATCTTGTCCAAATTCAGCCAAACTTAAGCTGAAAAATTTTAGAACTTAGTTGGACTCAATTAGTGGCCTCCCTCACCTATAAATAGACCCTCATTCTTTTGTATTCTCATCTGTGAGCTAGACCATGATACCAATATTACATTAAAATAAGCATATTTTCTATTATCCCTTAAAAATCCTCTACTTTTGGAGAGATTGGAGCTTCTCTCTCTCTTCAATAATCCTTGGAGCTTTCCTCTCAACATACTAAACCAATTGATTGGTTGGGGGCTTCCTTCTAAGATAAAGAAGCAAGCAAAATCAAGAGGTAAGATGTAATTTTATGGTTTTCTTTAATATTCTCAATGATTTCACTTCTCAACCCCTCTCAAGCTTGAGAAGTTTTAAATGAATTGTTTTTCAATGCAAATTAAGCTTTCTATAAGAATTCTAATGATTAATCACAAAAAGTTTATATTTATGCTTTTTCTGTATCTCTCTCCTCCCCGAAAGAATGGTCATTCCTATGACTAATTCTTATTCAAATGGATGCTTCTCATTGATAAATTCTCAATTCAAAAATCAAACTCTATGCTAGTTAAGCTAGAGATTAGAAAATAGCTTTTTTATGCTTTTATGCTAATAAAATTATAGTAAACTTATGATTTAATTTCATAAATTGAATTTAGGTCTAATGATAGTTATTCTATCATAATTGTATTATAAAGTGTTATTCTTTTCAAAAATATTGAAAATTATCTCAGTAATAGCAGAGCGAAGCTATGGTAAAATTTTTAAAAAATTAATACATAAATCATTTTTGTACATAATGTGAAAAGAGGACTTCCTACCATATTCTAGGATTGGTCATCCTATGCTAAAAGAATAATTTTCATCACGTTCATGGAAAACTAATTTTTAGTGTTTATGCATAAATAAGTAATTAAGAAAAGAGGTGATTTTGGTAATTTTATTTTTATGCAAAAAGAGAAATTCCCATGATAATGGAGATCATGTAATTAAATTAAAAAAAAGAGAAATTTTGGTATATTAAAATAATAAATATTTTATTTAAAGAGAAATTTTAGATAAATTTATTTTATGCATAAGAGAATTTAAATGATAAAAGAGGAATTCCCATGACATTTGGAATTCAATCATTTAAATAGTAAAAGTGGAATTCTTGGCATATTTCAATTAATGGATATTTTTATTTAAATTTAAAGATAAATTTTAGATAAATTTAATTTATGCATGAGAAAATTTAAATGATAAAAGAGGAATTCCCATGACATTTGGAATTCAATCATTTAAATGGTAAAAGTGAAACTTTTGGTAAAATTGAGATAATGGATATTTTATTAAAGAAAAGAGGAATTTTAGATAAATTTATTTTATGATAAAAGAGGAATTCTCACAACATTTGGAATTCAATCATTTAAATGTAAAAAGAGGAATTCCTATGATATTTGAGATGCAAGAAATTAAATGAACTTACTAACACTTGCTCGGCTTGCAATGATTCTTGTCTTGTCTGTCTTTTGCAACCTTGTTCAGGTTCCTTTGACCATTGTGTCATGATTACCCTGCTTATACTCCTGGGCATAAAGTCCTTTAGCTTGAGCTAGTTCTAGCCTTCATGACACCATGTCGGCCTTTACATAATCTCTCACCTTTGGAAGTTGTACCCTTGTACTTGTGAGCCTTCATGCTCGAATCTTCGTTTGTTCATATTTTTGAGCGCCTGGTTGCTCAGATGTTGAAGCTTGAGGACACAAGTAGCTTAGTAGGCTAATCCTAAGTCACTTGTCTGAGTTGTCTTTAAGCCTTTGAGTACAAGCTATGCATCTTGTTCGCCCTCTAAAAGGCTAAGTATAGATGCTCCCATCAAAAACCAAGTGTTGTCTTGGACTCCAGTGAACACTTTGCCACTAAGCATTCACTCGTACATAGCTCAATTGCCACTTTGTGCACATGCAATTTTCATCTTTAACTTCACCTGGCCCAAGTTTCACCATCTGACTTCAATACGAGCAATTGCCACCTTGCTACCATCATCCAACCATAGGTACATTGCCACCTGCACTCCTAGCTATTTCCATCTTTCAAGTTACCCTTGGTTTGCATATGTGCCTTCATGGTCCTAGCTTTGACCTTATTTAGCACGTTGTATTCTCAACATTGTTTTCTCTCCCTATATTTCTCTTTTTTGGGCTGTCATGGACCCCAAAGTGTTTGTGACACCTGAGAGTCCATGGATTGTAGTTCTAATTTTGTGACCCTTTTGTGCGATATTGGTTGCACGGCCACTGACCCCTATGTTGGTTCTTTTTCTGATATATGATTTGGATAGGATTTTTGGTGCCAAGATTGGACCTATCCTCACCCGAATGATGATATGATCAAAGGGGAGTGTTGGTGTCTTCTATGCCAGCATTACTGACCCAACTGCTATCAACCTGTGAGACTTCTGCCTCGTCGACACACATGGTGATATAGATGATGGGGTTATTGGTGTCGTCTTTGGTCTTGTTGGTTAGAATTTCCTTCTATGACGACACATGTGATGATAGTGCTGGCATGGATGAGAAGTTAGGTGCGCTTGAGTATATGGATAGTGGTGTGGATAGTGCTATGGATGCTTTTTTGGATGACGCCTTGGAGGGTGTTTTTGTTTTGTTTGATGAATCTATGAATCTAGTTGATGGTGAGAAGGTTGATGCCCGTGTGGATGCTACAGTGTATGTCAATGATGATGAGGTGTTGGATGCTGTGAGAGTAGGCTCTGGAGTGAGGAAGCTGAGGATGCAGTGGGTTGCTAATTTGGGCTCTTTGCTTGATAGTGTTAAGGATGATATGGTTGGGGAGTTTTTTTGTGATGGTGAGGATCCTTTTTCTGATATATGATTTGGATAGGGATTTTTGGTGCCAAGATTGGACCTATCCTCACCCGAATGATGATATGATAAAAGGGGAGTGTTGGTGCCATGATTGGACTTACCCTCACCCGAATGATGATATGATAGAAGGGGAATGTTGGTGCCATGATTGGACTCACCCTCACCCGAATGATATCTTCTATGCCAGCTTTACTTACCCGACTGCTATCAACCTGTGAGACTTCTGCCTCGTCAACACACATGGTGATATAGATGATGGGGTTATTGGTGCCGTCTTTGGCCTTGTTGGTTAGAATTTCCCTTCTATGACGACACATGCGATGATAGTGCTGGCATGGATGAGAAGTTAGGTGCGCTTGAGTATATGGATAGTGGTGTGGATAGTGCTATGGATGCTTTTTTGGATGACACCTTGGAGGGTGTTTTGGTTTTGTTTGATGAATCTATGAATCTAGTTGATGGTGACAAGGTTGATGCCCGTGTGGATGCTACAGTGTATGTTAGTGTATGTCAGTGATGATGAGGTGTTGGATGCTGTGAGAGCAGGCTGTGGAGTGAGGAAGCTGAGGATGCTGACTAGGAGATGCAGGGGGTTGCTAATTTGGGCTCTTTGCTTGATAGTGTTAAGGATGATATGGTTGGGGAGTTTTTTTGTGATGGTGAGGATCCTTTTAAGGAATGGAATGAAGGTTTGATGGGGAAACAAAGAGTTGCAAAATGTTCTGAGATGTGTGGGCTCATAACTGACAACAAGGATGGAGAGGTAGGGAGGAGGCTAGACAGTAAATTCACATGGATGATGCAACTATTTGATAGAGGCAGGACTCTAAGGTTCTCTGCAGACTGTTTGTTGCAAGTATTTGATCTAGGTGGGTGGATCAGTTTAGTCAGAAGGCTTTGGAGGATGGCATCATTCCCATTTGATCTAGGTGGATGTTGAGATGCTAGATGGTGCCTTTATTGCTGTATATAGAGCTGGATAAAGTGGTTTGTGGAAGAGAGTAGTTTGGAGCATAAAGGAGTCAATGAAAACATGAATGTTTTCACTGAGGGGGGTGGGCTATATGTGAGGATAATCCCAAGCCCTTCCTAAACATGATGAATAGATAATGCAATGTATCTAAGGTAGTGTATGGTGAATCCAAAGTGGCAAAAGCAACGTGGCGACCAAGAGGAGACGTAGGTGCATGAAATCAAAAAAGAAGGTGCATGGGTGATCGAAGAAGACAGGCGACACAACCTTCTGGAAGAAGTCAAGGCAGCAAGGGGGTTGAAGAAGGAAAATTGGGAAAAGTTTTTGACGTTATGCAAGAGTGTGTGACCAGAGAGAGAGGAGTCCCAGACTGCAATGTATCTAAGGTAGTGTATGGTGAATCCAAGGTGGCAAAAGCGACGTGGCGACCAAGAGGAGACATAGGTGCATGAAATCAAAAAAGAAAGTGCATGGGTGATCGAAGAAGATGGGCGACACAACCTTCTGGAAGAAGTCAAGGCGGCGAGAGGGTTGAAGAAGGAAAATTGGGAAAAGTTTTTAACGTTATGCAAGAGTGTGTGACTAGAGAGAGAGGAGTCCTAGACTGCAGTGGACTATAGGTCTATTCTTTTTAATCGAAGTTCGCAGGCTAGATCTCCTGTAGATTTTCTTGATTGCAGAGTAAGGCATAGTACAACGAGAGAAGATTGGATGAGTCAGAGAAGAGGGTGTGCTTAAGTCCGAAGAGTTGGCTAGGAGATACTTCACCCAGATCAATTTATCCTCGACTGTAGCTGTTGTGAAGATGAAGCTTTGAAATGCTATCGCCTGGGATCTATCTCTGGGGAATCCTTGAGTTGTTTTGGTGTTTTCTTCTTGTGTTGTACCCACGTCTTAGGCTGTTGAGACATTGAAGTGTTTTCTTGTCTATCTGAAGTAGACAAAGAGTGTGGATTTTATCTATTGTCTTGATGTTTTTATTGTGATGATGAAAGTGTATTTTTTTTTTCTTGTGATGTTTTTGTTGTCTTGATGTTTTTGTTGTGATGAAAGTGTGGGTTTGATTAAGTTTATGGTGATTGAACCCCTCTGTGTATCAGTCTAATGACTATGAAGCTGTTGTTGAGTCAGTGTGCTCAGTCAGAATCAGCTAAGAGGATAGAGTTGATGAAAAACAGGTAGAGGGAGAGGAGACACACACACAGGAGCAAACCCTAATGTATTATCAAACCCTAACCATGGAGGGAAGCCATCTCCCTTCTCACACAATGCATAAAGCCATCTCCCTTCTCACACAATGCATAAAGCCATAATCCATAATCTACAACACACTACATGTGTTGTGTCCACACACTGCTAACCCTAGCTAATGTCCACACACTATGACCAGCTGGACGCGGTCATTTATGTCTCACACATGTTACTACCTAACATGACAGCACATAGTGCAACTAGCACAAGCTGACATCGAGCTTGAATCTCAATAGCCCCTCTCAAGCTCATGATGTACTGCCATAGATAAAGATGTAGATGAGCTTGGGCTATCAAAGCTCTCAACACTCCCCCTCAAGCTCATCCCATGTACTCCCAACATAGTACGGAAGTACTCAAACTTCTCCCTGCTAAGTGGCTTTGTAAAGATGTCGGCCACCTGCTCTTCAGTCTTCACATACTGCAAATCCACTATACCATCCAACACTTTCTCTCTGACAAAATGGTAGTGGACCTCTACATGTTTGGTCCGTGCATGAAAAACTAGATTCTTTGGCCAACTATATGCTCCTTATGTTGTCATAATGAATGACAACTTTGCCATCAATAGGCTCACCCAAATCAGCCAAGAGACTCTTTAACCATACTCCTTCACATGTAGCAATGGCTGCACCCCTGTATTCAGCCTCTGTACTAGATAAAGCAACGGTAGGTTGCTTCGTGCTACTCTAACTCACCACTGCACTTCCAAATGTAAAGGCATAACCACTAGCAGACCTCCTGTCATACGAGCTACTTGCCCAATCTGTGTCTGTGTAGCCGTGTACATCCAAGCCTTTACCATGCTCATAAAGAAGACCATAATGTGCAGTGGTCTTTACATAGCGCATAATGCGTCTCACTGCATCCAAATGAGGTTTTTTGGGGCTTTGCATAATGCGTCTCACTGCATCCAAATGAGGTTTTTTGGGGCTTTGCATAAATTGGCTTACTAGCCCCACAGCATAACTGAGATCCGGGTGTGTGATAGTCATGTAAATAAGACTGCCAAACCTGTTGGAATTAGGGTTGCAGGAAAGCACACAAAGCTTGGAGGGAGAAGAAGAAGCAAGAATGCACACAACACACAATGTATTAGATTGTGTCAATATAAAACCTCCTAAAGAGGGAAAAAGTGCCCCGGCGGTCCCAAGTGTGTTCACACACATCACTGCCTATATATATGGCAACAAATCCCTCCTGGGAGTGATGGTGTGAATGAGAGCTGGCACTCATGTATAGGGAAGTGCCATGCCCGAAGTAGATCAGTCCACAAAGGGGAGCAAGCCCAAAGCTTTGCGGAAAGCTTCGAACTTCTCACGAGTAAGCGCCTTTGTGAAAAGATCGGCGATGTTGTCCTGTGTTGACACATAGACCAAGCTGATCTCTCTTGCTGAGAGCCTCTCCCTGACATAGTGATAATGCACCTCAATGTGCTTTGTGCGAGCATGAAAAACTAGGTTTCTCGCAACTGCCAATGCGCTCTGACTGTCAATGAAGATAGAGGTGGCAGACTCCAACACCCAAGACAGCCATAAGCCGTCTGAGCCACACACACACTCAACCGTAGCTGTGAAAGCTGCCCTGTACTCAGCTTCATAACTAGAAGTGGCCACAGAAGGTTGCTTCTTGCTCAACCAAGATATGCATGAGCTACCGAGCATGAAACAAAAACCACTTGTGGACACTCTTGTGTCATAGCAACCAGCCCAATCTGAGTCCGAAAAAGCATGTAAATCTAGCGGCAACAATCCCCCCTTGGGATAAAACTACCCACGATGCATGGTGCCACTCAAGTAGCGAAAGATGCGTTTAACTGCCTTCCAATACTCAGACCCTGGGCTATGCATAAACCTGCTCACCTGTGAGACTGCATACTGAATGTCCGGCCTCGTAATGCATACATAAATGAGGCAACCAACAGCTATCTGATAGAGTGTGACATCAAAGTGATCTCCAGCATCATGAAGACTCAACTTCAAACGTGTCTCCATTGGAGTAGCAATAGGCTTGCAGTCTTCAAGGCCAAATCTCCGCAACAATGTCTCAATATACTTTGTCTGACACAAAGCAGTACCTCCATCACACTGCTTAAACTGTATCCCCAAATAATGATGCAAATGCCCCAAATCTGACATCTCAAAAGAGGCATTCAAATCAGCCTTAAAATCAGCAATATGACTCTCATTTGGTCCTATGAGTAGCATGTCATCGACATAGAGAGCAATGATTAGATGTACATCATCCACACGTTTAGCATACAAAGTGCTTTCTGTTGGACTATTTTGAAAACCATGTGCAGTCAAATATGCATGTATCTTTTCATACCAAGCTCGTGGAGCTTGCTTTAAACCATATAAAGCCTTTTTCAACCTGCACACTTTGTTTTCCGCCCTCTTTGAACAAAACCATGAGGCTGCGATACATACACCTCCTCATGCAAATCTCCATTCAAGAACGCAGTCTTTATGTCCAACTAATAAACATTCCAACCATTATGAGCTGCCAATGCACAAATGCTACGAATGGTAGTCATACGACAAGTGGGAGCAAAGGTCTTATCAAAATCAATGCCCTTTTCTTGAGCATAACCCTTTGCAACAAGTCTAGCTTTATAGCGATCAACACTACCATTTGGCTTTCGTTTCAACTTAAAAACCCACTTACATCCAATGGCCTTTTTACCAAAAGGCAAATCACACAAAGACCATGTACCATTCTTCATTATAGCATCATATTCACTTTGCATTGCAGCCAACCAATTTTTTGATTTTTGTGCCTCATCAAATGAAAGAGGTTCTTCCTCTTCACACATACTAGACACAGCCAAAGCATAACAATCTGATGCATAACAGGCATGCTGAAAACCTGAACGAGTACGACTAGACATAGGTGCATCAATTTTACGATCATGCAAGGTTTGCACCAGCCATTTAGGCATACCTCTTGCCTGCTCATTTTCAGCCCTATCCTCATAAATCACATCCTGTAAATCTGCATCAGAAATAAGCTGATCTATGATGTCATTTGAAATCTGCATAGGCTGAGTATTTGCCTCATTAGGACTTACATTTGAATTCCCACCTGTAAATAGAGGCAACAACGTATCAAATACGTCCCGTGAGCTCACACCTATCTCTTTGGTACATGATAACAAAGGCTGCACAGCATCTTCCACAAAAACAACATCTCGACTAATCAAGATACGCTTTGACTCCGGATGATACAATCTGTAACCCTTGCTCTCAGCACTGTAACCAACAAAAATGCATTTGACAGCCTTATCATCCAATTTTCTGCGTTGTTGCACAGGCACTAAAGCATAGGCCAAGCAACCGAAGACACGCAAGTGACCAATAGAAGGCTTCCTACCATGCCAAGCTTTGTATATGGAGTAATAGACTGCAAGGCCTTAGTGGAACACCTATTGAGTACATATGCAGCACACATGACAGCCTCAAGCCAAAACGCATGTGGCAAAGCTTGGCTCTTGACCATACATTGTGTCATCTCCATAAGTGACCTGTTTTTCCTCTCACAGTAACACCATTTTGCTGAGGGGTATATGGCACTGTACATTGGTGTTTTATCCCACTGTACATTGGTGTTTTATCCCACGACTAGTCAGAAATGCATCAAACTCTTTAGACATGTACTCCCCCCCTCGATCAGAACGGAGGGTGTCCACAGTACAATTGGATACATTTTCAACCATAAGCATAAACTGTTTGAAGCACAAAAACACTTCGGACTTTGCCTTCAGTGGATATACCCATGCATGCCTTGAGTAATCATCAATGAAAGTCACGAAGTACAAGTGTTTACCAAATGACGGAGTTTGCATAGGCCCACATACATCACTATGTACAAGTTGCAATTTGCGAGTGGCCCGCACAGAACCATCCTTTGGAAACGCAGAATGCTGCATTTTGCCCTTCACAAACATGTTTCAATGGTGCCTCAAGAGGGGGCAATGAAGCAACCATATCAAATTTCTACAAACGCAGCAAACTAGCAAAGTTCAGATGACCAAAACGAGCATGCCATAGTTTTGCATCTGAAATTGCCTTTTCATCAGAAATTGCATTTGCTGAATCTTCCACACACTTGTCATAAGAATTGAGCCTATACAGCCCATGAAATAAGGTGCCAGATACAATAATCGTATCACCAGAAGTCAAATCATGAATAGTACATCTGTCATCCACAAATTTGACTACAAGTCCAAGTCTAGCAAGCACAGAGACAGACAATAGATTCTTCTTTATCCCTGGCACATACAAAGCATCTGAAAGTGTGAAAGCGCTGCCATTTACAGCAGTAAGCATAATTTTACCAATGCCCTTCATTGGGCAAGAAGCATTATTGGCACATGTGACAGTATTCCCATTAGGGAGACAGCCTCAAGACAAGTGAACATATCATGATGCGAGGTAATGTACTTTGTAGCACCACTGTCAAAATACCAAACATCAGAGTCAACAGAAACAAACATGCATCATGTACAGATGGGTCATACTGGCAATACACGCTAAACGCCCACGCTAAACGCCCATTCTGTATTATGCACAACATTTGCAGAATCTGCATTTGTAGAAGCATCCGCTATTGTGGTTGCATTTGACTCTTTCTTCTTTGCCTCTTTAGCCTTTAGCTTAGGGCAATTCTTAATGACATGATCAGTTGCCTTACAATAGTTACACCTGGTCTTTTTCTTGCCTTTATCAAGAGCCTTCTCAGACTTATTGTTGCTACCTGTGGAAGGAGAAGAAGTTGCAGACCTATTAATAGGAGAAGAAACAGTGGAAGGGGCAGCCTTACCACTTCTTCTCTGTTGGGCAGTAACAAATGCCTGATCAACTGCACGCTGCCTAGCCCTATTTTTCCTGGACTGCGCTTCTTGCAAGAGCTTGTTGACTAAAGTATCATACTTGACAACATCAGGTCTGTCCTCTCAGTAACAAGTCTCCATGTGGAAGCAAAAGTCTGATATGACTCAGGTAAAGCATCAAGAACAGTCTGCACAAGAGAATGATCAGGAATAATCTCACCTGCAGAAATCAACTGTTCCTTGAGATCTTTAATCTCAGCAAGAAAAACATTCATGTCATCATCTTTCTGCATAATCTTCGATTCTAGCTCTTTACGCAGGTAGGAGATTTTTACCTCGTTATGACCTACATACAAACCAGCTAGAATATCCCAAGCCTGTTTTGCTGTTTTAGTTGAACGAATATGTGGGGTGATGTTACGTTTGACAGAAAGTGCAATCAAGGCATGAGCCTGTGCATCTTTACCATCCCAACAAGCTTGTTCAGCAGTGGGTAAAACAACTGCAACAGTAGAGCTGGTAGAACCTGCAACATCCTCAACAGATCCTACATCCACAGAACCTGGACGTACATCCATACCCTACACAATGTTTCACACTCCTTTTGCAATTAAAACATGCTGCATCATGTATGTCCAAAGTGGGTAGTTGCTGTCTCCATCCAATTTGTCATCAACAGATAACATGCGAAATACATCATTGCTGTTATCAGCCATGGCCACTGACTGAAACTGATGCAAAAGCTACCTGTAATGAAGCAAAGACTGAACAGAAGACAACTCGTGCTATGTAGCATGGTCCACAATAGAACACGTATGCCTGTTTTGTAGAAAACTGCACTGTCAAAATTTCTACACAAAATGACGAAAATACCTGTGCAGAACTTGAAATGCAAAAACGGAGCCCGAAACGATCTCAGATGCGATTTCTGAGAACGCAAAGCCCTGCGGGTTTATATACAGAGTATAGGGATTTGCAAGCGCTCGTGAAAGCTCACCTCAATCGGAGAACGTGAGTCGGAGGGTGCCGGCGGCGTAGCCCTGGGAGCCAATGCCTGCTCTGATACCAATTGTTGGAATTAGGGTTACAAGAAAGCACACAAAGCTTGGAGAAGAAGAAGCAAGAATGCACACAACACACAATGTATTAGATTGTGTCAATGTACAAAAGATAAGTTAGCCCTAAAATGATGGACGTATATACAAGCCGGGGGAAAAAACCTCCTAAAGAGGGAAAAAGTGCCTTGGCGGTCCTAAGTGTGTTCACACACATCACTGCCTATATATATGGCAACAAAACCATCTTTCTATACATAGATGGATTATCTAACTCCTGTGCCATATAAACTTCCTCTTGTGAATCACCATGTAGAAATGTATTTTTCATATCCATTTGATGCATTTCCCAACCATTTGCTGTAGCCATAGCAATGACTGCTCTCACTGTTCCCATCTTTGCAGCTGGACTAAATGTTTTATCATAGTCCAAGCCTTGGGTTTGTGCATAACCCTTAGCTACCAACTGCACTTTATGGCACTCAATGGAACCATCTGATTTGCATTTCACCTTATAAACCCATTTGCAAACAATGACATTTTTGCCTTTTGTGGTAAGGCAACCAAATCCCAAGTTTCATTATGAACCAATGCGTCCATCTCAACATCCATTGCCTTCTCCCATACATGCTTCCCAATAGCTAGCATGTAGGTTCCACATGCTTCACCAAAGAGGTCATATATGCGTAATGCATAGCAAAGTCACGATATGTCAACCTGTCAACTGGATACCTGACCCTTTGTTGGGATCTTTGCAATGCATGCGGATCACTCTGAACACCTGTCACTCTAGCATGTGGAGGCACATATCTATCCTGCCTTGCACCTGGTGTGCATGCTTCCCAAATAACTTCTGTATAGCATGTAGGTTCCTCATCCAAAATTTTTGAACTTGACGACTCATGAGCAGTTTTCTCTCAGCTTAGGAGACGAGGCTCCAGGGATTGCGTCTCCCCCTCCATACTCAAGAGGAGATTCTGGACTCAAATTTTGTAGATGATACAGTAGCTTACCTTTATGGAGATGTGGGGAATCTCCAGAGCTTTGATGAGGCAATCAAGATCATTTGTCATGCATCAGGAGCTCAAGTCGTGTGGCTTTTGGGTAGGCTCTACACCTGCCCCAACTTGGCGTCCAATTAAGGCTTTCCAGCGCATTTTGAGGGGCACTCTAATTCGCTATCTTAGATGTCAGGTGGGCATCAATATCTCCCCGGAGCACCAGCTTGCCCCCTCTTCTTTTGAGCATTTGGAAGAAGCTTTTAGACTGGAGTTTCGCAAGACTCTCCCTCGTTCCTAGAGTGGTAATGGCGAACCAGGTCCTTCTTGCCACCACGTGGTACGTTACTTCTTCTTGGGCCTTTTCCCAAGCATGTATTGGTCAAGTAAAGTAGTTGATCCAAAATTTCTTATGGGCCAGCAGTGAGACGAGAGGCCTCCCAGGGCCAAGGTGGCATGGAGAGGAATCATTCAGCCAGTGATGACGACATAGAGGGGGCCTAGTCATCATTTACCCTGTTATTCAGAGCCGCACCCTGCTAGAGGCAAGCTGATTATTAGAGGAATCCTTCATCTTGATGGTGAGCCTTGGAAGGACTTCCTCTTGGCCTAGATTTTAGCCTGCACCCCGAGTCTAGGGGGTGCCTGGCCACACAGTACCAGATGGATCTTCACAAAGATGGGGCCTACGGATTTAGCCCTATCTTTGAGAACAGATTTGAAGGGATTTTACACTGAGCTGGGGACCAAGTCGGCCCTCTGGTAGATAGCTCTGGTTACCTCAAAGGAGCGTCTTTGGGTGGCAACCATTGATCCGTTTACCTAGTGGCCACATGCTGTGGGCCCGACCTCATGTATCATGGGGGCACATTGAGCTTACCTGCTAGGTCCCTTGGAGATTAGCTTGCACACAAGCAATTACCCCCAGAGGTTCAGGAGACAAGTTTGGCAGGGATCCGAGGGGTAGAGATAGCCTTAGCATTGACATCGACTCTACTACTTCCTCAGGAGGAGTGGCTAACTCCTATCCCAAACCCAACTCCCCCAGTGTGTCTAGGCATGTTTACGAGGTATGCTATCGTTTTGGAAGTTTATGGAGCAGATGAGGGCAATGGTTTGCTCACTTTTTCTATTGGATCCCATGGCAAATTGGAGAGATCTGAGCCCCCTTGGAGGATTGCAGTGGTTGCACCTTACATAGGGGGAGGGTGAGGGTGATTTCATGCACATGAGTGGCACATAAACCCACCACCGGCCAAGGTAGGCTAGGGAGAGATTCTAGCAGCTATGGATATGGGAGTGTCAACCCCTCATGCGCCTGGGACTAGGCAGAGTGGACTTGGCATCGTTGATCGGGAGGAGGAGACTCTGAATGCCCCTTTTTTTGCAAATTCAGCACGGCTAGGCCGTAGGATCCAGATGCCAGAGATTGATGGCACCTCGATAACAGCAACACATTGGTAGTCACAAGGCTTGTCATAGTGTTTTCTCAACCTAGAAAAATCACCATCTTTCTTTGGTTTTGCTGATGGCACACAAGAGCTTGGCAGTTGGCACTTGACTGGCAATTGGAGGCGGCCACCCTCAGGAGATTGGCCACCAGCTTTGCCCGAGGTGCGGCCACCCTCAGGATCTCAGTGACACTGTCTTTAGGGTTGCCTGAAGGTTCAACAAGTTTGGAGGCAGATTCTCCGCATAGTCATGATAAACAAGGCCTTGACTTGGATCATTACATGGGGCACTATTGCTTGGGCCACCACAGAGGCTGAGGTGGTCAAGGCTTATGAGGAGGATGGTGGAGGGCTAGCCCTTCAAGTCTCTCACCTCCTCATTTCAGCAGTTCCAGTCATAGCCCCACCTACAGACCATTGGTGAGAGACTAGGCTCATGCCACAGATGGTGGGAGATTTGCAATAATATTGTAGCTTGACACATATGGCAAGCTAGATGCAGCGAAACAATCAAGGGAACCCACACTTCACCTGCAAAGTCTATCAGGAGCATTTGTCTTGACATCATACATAACCTTATGCCATCAGTGGAGGAAGTTTACAGGGTGGCTTTGACCGCATGCGAAAGCAAGGCGGGAGGCTTTCTTGAGGCTTTGGCGGCCTAGCCCTTTTCTTACAGATAGAGGTGGTGACCCCAGTTATCATTACAAACCACTTGTGTGGTTGTTCGCCCCCCTCCCCCTGTACGAGATAACCTTCTCCTCATAGAGTGGCTAGCTGGAGGAAAAGTGTCTCTTTCCCCTTTTTTGATGACTTGATCCCTGCCTTGTACATGAGGCGAGTTTGTATCTAGCCCTTCGGGGTTGTATTTAGCCCTTCATGAGGCGAGTTTGTATCTAGCCCTTCGGGGTTGTATTTAGCCCTTCATGGCTGGTTTTTTTAGTAACTAATAGAAAGATATTTTTCCTAGAAAAAAAAAGTACCAAAATAGATTTGAAAACCTTATATTTTCTTTTAGGGTTTTTACTCTTGAGAACACTTTTAAAAAAAATCAAACATTATAAACTTGACCAACTAGAAACATGTGAGAGAACTAGTAGAAGATTTTATATAATATGAAAATTATCATTATGTAGAGGCCATGCTTTCATTAGGTCAGGACTTTTAATTTTTTCTACTGGAACTTTAAAAATGAATCAAAAATAGGTGTTTTAGTATTTGGCCTAAAATACATAATTTTACAATCTCCAAAAGTGTACACAAAAGGTGTCATAGACTCAATCCTTTGAGAAGCTAATTTCGAACATTTTGTTATCTTTCTTGTAGAGAAAAAACATGGTTATTGTAAAGCTATTATTTCTTTTATGTGGATTTTAAAATTCATGAGGATGCAAAATATGTTTTGAAGAATAAATTATTTGAATCTTAAGAAGCAAAGTGTTGATGATAGAATAAGAAAAAACAATGTGTGCTTCTCGTGAAAACTCACCAAAACATTGCTTTAGCATAAAGGTGCCCAAGAACATTAAAGTGTCATACCACTAAATTAACCATGCTACACTTGGTTGCTCTTTCATGGCATGTTCACGCCATCCACCCAGGAGCCCCACCAATGGCCCTCTAAATGCTGCCACCAGAGGGGATTCAGTTCCCATTAGACTAAGTGAACACAAGTGGTAAGATTCGTTTAAGATTAAAAAAACAAATCTTATGTTGAAATTAAGAGGCAACCATTGGCTGCGACCTAGAAAAGCTATCAAAAAGCTGGAACGTCAAAAGATTTCAAGTAGAAAACAGAGGTGTTACATCTGTGACTAGCCATTTATGGTAGTGGTTACATACGCCATGACCAGCCATTTCTAGTAGTGGTTACATAAACCATTGGAGGGCAGCAAAGTTTGCACAACTAGAGTTCTCTTTCATTGTGGTGTGAACTGCATGGAGAGCAATGGGCTGCCCTCCAGCCTCCCACTAGCCCCTTGGCATAAACAGGTCCTCATTGGCATCTTGTGCTATTTCTTGTAGTTCTTGTTTGCAGCTCCGCTAATTTTGCATCTTTTTGTAAGTTAGCCACTTGGGCTCTTTCTTTTTGGTCAGCCAACTATTTAAGCAATGTCTTTTCCTTGCATTTTGCAGCCACCGACTTCTAAGACCCCACTTCTATCATCTTTGTTTGCTCAACTATATGTTTGTTTAGCCTTGTCTACCTGTGCTTTCACCTCTTGAAGGTCTTTTTCCTTGGCCCCAATTTGATCTTCAACTTCTTGTATCTTTTGTTGGCCCTGGAGCAGGTGGCCCTAGAGCAGCTTTTTACTTAGCTCTCACATTCTCCCTTTGAAGCTAGCCATGGGAAATTGCTAGACTTCGAATTTTCTTCTTGGCCGCCGTTGCATTGTGTCCCCTGCTGTTGCTTGCTCTCTTAATGTTGCTACTGCATGGCACCATTCTCAAAAACGAACTTTCTCCACTTAGGGTACTCCGCCTGTGTGCTTTACCACCTAGTAACGTAAACCATCCTTGGATGTCTTACTTGCTAGCAACCATACCTTTGATCACTTGCATGCGTACACCTTTTTTGAAGGGTTGCCCTTTCGGGGATGATTGTGAGGAGTATGTGCCTCTTTCTCAAGAGGCCCACAAGGTACAAGGGCAACAAGGATCAATTTCTTTTACTAAAATGACTACTCCTTAGGGGGGGGCCTAATAGATGAAATTAAGATCATTGGGCATAAAGAGAATGCATCGTTGCCGGTGAATCTCCCATGAATGGAACACTCTCAACTTAGAATATCAGCACAACGAACCAAAGCGATGTTAGTGATGCAAAGGTGAGCCCTGTAGTGTGGGATGATTTTGCAACATTCACACTTCTCAAATGCCCCTCAAACAGTATGAGGAGGCATGGTCACATATTAAGAAGGGGAATTCACAGGCCAAGGACTGGAAGAAACTATCACATGCACTGAACTTGGACACTAACGGCGCCTACAACCCAAATCAAATGAAGAATAGAATAAACATTTTGAAAAAAGTTTACAAGAAAGAAATGTGACAAAGTATTTATGGCGATTCTCGCTTCAAGAGTATGTGGTAGCAAATAGGATGAAGTCCTGTGTGAGTGATGTACGTCATGGATATATTATGATAGTAGTCATTGTAGGGTCCGCTTCACGACGTGAAAAGGGGTCCATCAGCCAAAAAAACACCCTATTTGGAGACCCATATCTCCTAAACCATATATCCGATGAAGGCAATCTAGGGCTCGTCAGAAAGTTGACATCAAGCTCTTCAAATTTGGACTGCCATCCGAAGTCAAAATCGATCATTTTGGACCTCCGACTAGCAGCCTCAAACTCTAACCCGAAAATCGAGGCAAAAAACAGCCCAAAAACCATGAAAAATCACAAAAAACAGTGCGAAAACGACGATGAACCATATTCGGGCTACTTCTGGGGTCTAAATGACAAAGTCAAGAATGACTCAGGGGAAAACAAAGTTGTATTACTCCAAAAATACTACAACTCCCTCATACCGAGTTTTTCGAAATTCCTTTTGGAACACCCTCAAAAACGTGTTACGAAACAGGGAAAAAATTCCCAGAAAAATTTTTCGTCTTAAGACAATGATGGAAAATAGGTTTTAGGACCTCCTCTTCCATCTGGGAAGTTACTAGCACATGCTTTCTTCGAAAAATTATCTCAGATCATTCGTGTGCATATAGCTTCTAAGCTAATTAAGGGGGCGAACGGACACCCATTTGACCCAACGAAGAGAATGCCATGCCTCTTTTGAGGCTGTAACGGGCTATGAGAGAATATAAAAAGTTTTTTTTTAAACCTATGTTTTCTCATTAAGGTGCATTTAGGCACTCCAACAGGGCTACGATAGAGGGATTGCCAGGGATCACACAAGGTCAGAACCCAATGGAGCTGACATCTTCACGCCATTGAGATCTATGCCGCAAATGCACCTCTTGATACCATTAGGTATGCCTATAACAAGCGTGTCATCGGATTTTACACCCCCTATCACTTCGATCCCACCGGGCTTTGGTCCCTTACCTAACATTCCCACAAATCCTATAAGTACCAATCCTTTCCTAGATGCCGACACCCTCGACATACTAACTAGTCTAGGAAGGGGGGTAGCCCAAGAACTCAGTGAGTCTCTCCCAACAAGAGCACTCACATACGGCCTCAATGACTCATACAGAAATACGGCTGTATAAATTTCCAAAATTATGGGCAAATACGACATAACAATAGACCCTATTCAATTCATTCAAATGTTTAAACAGAGATGTGAAGCCTTTGGAAATCCTAACTACCCCACTAAGGTACATGCATTGAACCTATGCTTAGAGGGAAAAGCTAGTCGATGGTTCATCACATTGATGCCAGCGATCAAGACCAACTTCAAAACCTTGAAATCAGCCGTTATACATGGCTTTTCCAGACAAGGTGATCGGTGGAGTGCAGCAACGGAACTCTATTAATTGAGCGTCAACCAAATGAATCCATTAGAGCTTTTATCCTTCAGATAAAATTCTTGGACTCACGATGTGTCATGGGAAAAATTAAACGATTCTCAATTGAAGAGATGTTTTCTATACTGCATATATTTAAAAACCTTTAACCATGATACTAAAAAGTGTCCCACTTCATCCACAATTGACTCAAAACTTCCATCTCCTATGCACCAAACAGAAATAGTCCAAAGGGTAGAAACTGCTCAAGAAGTAATTAATCGAACACTTCAGTGTTTCTATTGTTGGGGACCTCACTCACAAGGTGGCAAACTGCACAGTTTGGATTACTTCCATGCCCATCGTCCACTGACACTTTACGACCCATGTGTAAACAATGTGGAATTAATAACATGTTCAAAAATTGCCCAAGACGAGTTGATTCCATGATGCAACTTGTCTCACAAAATACAACTCTTAACATATTAAGCGTACAAAATGGGCAATTGGCCATGGTACCCTTGAATGTGCTTACACGCTTACAAGACAAGGCACGAGAAATGGTCAAAAAGAACGCAAAAGACAATACCTCAACATGGGTAGAAGAACATGCTTTAAAGCAGAATCCAAAAGAAAAAGAAAAACCTTCTAAACCCAAGAAAGACAAGGGACAACAAACTATCGAAACCAAAGTTGAATTAAAAGACAGAGAAAGGAAGCATGTACACGACATAAACCCAAAAGGGGACATAAACCCAAAAGAGCCAAAAGCTATACATAATGCAGAAGCATCCACCTCAAAGACAACTACACAAACCTCAAAAACCCATATGTGTGACATAGAGTCCAAAAGAAAATTCGATCTTGTCGCATGGGCAAACATAATGAAAAACTGACAATCCAAAGAAAGTCAGAAAATGAAACAAGTTCTAGTACTTCACTAAGTGAGGATGAAACAAGTTCTGTCTCTTCACTCAGTACACCACATAGACCAATCAAGAAACTAGAACCCACCCAACCATCCCAAATAGATAATAATGATCACATGACATATGCAAAACGTAAAAAGCAAGCTCAAGAGAGTATGCTTAGCTTGGTTGAATGTCTTACAGGGTCACCGGTTGTGATTGAACCTCATAATGCCAATCCTAAAAAAGCAACCAAAATACAAAGCCCAGAGGAGTACTGCTTCCCCTTTCAAGAGAAAGACATACTCTCTACACAAGAGTCATTTGAGACAGATTGCACGAACTATACACTTAAGAAAGCACGTGAGGAATTTGATAATTCCCTTACAAAATTAAAGGAGTCTCTCAAAATCTCATTTGGAGGAATTCTCTTCTCTCATGGGGTGAAGCCAGCATAACATCAGCACTTGCACCTTTAAGCACTCAACATGAGTTATACCAAGACATAAAGAGCTCCATAGAATGAGACTCTGAGGATTCGCAAGTTTCGAAACAAACCTCATTAAAAATTGTCAAAGGGCCAAGTGTGCCAGTGTACACATTGGGTACTCTTGAAAAATCTGAGAGCCAAAATGAGGATGAAAATGAATGGGAGTATGAAACATAAACGAGATTTGAAGCCGAAACAAAAACTAAAACATCCATGGTTCCTTTGGAAGATTCTATCATGGTATGGCTGGATTTCCCTACATGCAATGATGTTAAGCGCAAACAGGCATTGATTAGCCCTCGAGCTAATCCATAACATCATGACAATAGATACTTGGGTGTCATTGGGACAACCTAAACTCATCTCTACAGACAATAGTCTTGCAAGAGGGGCTAATGGACAAAACATTGAAGTTCCAAGTTACTTTAGTTATACTACTCAAACAATCGATGGAGATATGGAATTTACATTCCATGTTACCCTAGATTCCCTTGAGTATGATGTCGTCCTTGGTGGAACTTGGATAAGTGAATCGTTGTATTCAATAGATGAATCCATGCAAACAGTCACCTTGAACACTCCTGCAGACATTGTACAATTTCTTTTATGGGAGAACGAGACTATAGAGAAGCTGGAACTTCCAACGTATCTTATTGAAGATCCCTAGGATTCTAGTTGGATTAGAAATTTCAAATAAAATCACCACAGCTCAAGCACAGCTTTATCCAACACGAGAACACAATCTCATGACCCTTGAGCTATGGGATTTGTTAGGTCAACCAACACACTCACGACACATCCTGAAAGAATTCCCTTTACACCAAACTTGAATATGCCATGTTTGGGGTACTTTGAACATATAATGTATATTGAAACTAACCCCCTCACTTGTAAGTTTTTTGTGGTTGAGTATGTGTTGGAAGCAGATTTGATCTTGGGTATGTGTTGGAAGCAGATTTGATCTTGGGGCATAAATGGACTATTGTTGCCCAAGCACCATTGTGCTTTGCTATAGCGATAGAGTCATCATGATGATCAACGATAAAAAGTTGACAATACCATACTGCAAGGAAGAGGATCCAACTTTAATGGATTTCTATCATGCTGAACGCAAAAGGTTATAAGCCTCTTCCACAGAAGCCCCTCTACACAATGACCTACCATCTACGTCAATGACCAACTCCGATAAAGCATCTACTCCTTCGACCCCATCCAATACCAAAACCTCGTAATCAACAGCTATTCTTGAAGAAGTTCCCACAGCTCAACCATCTATGTCTAACAAGGAACTCAAAGGGAAATCCTCGGAGCCTATGCATCTTCATCGACAAACCTCACCAAACAAACAACCACAAGCTCGAAGGCCTCTTTATCGACAGCCACTCCACAAGAGGCTGTAGCCTCATCATCACGTCAAAAATGCCCATGAGTCTTAAACCTATAGCCTTAGTGCCAACCAAAGTCAAGGAGGGCCCCAAACCTTCCACATCAACCCAAAAGAAAACTCCACCAAGACAACCACAATCAAGGTATCTTAATGGTATCAAAATGTGGGTGGAAAAGCAGCTACACTTGTAGCTCAAGGCTACAATGAAGGTGCCAATCAAATTTGGGTGCCTCGACAGTCAAAGCCTCTTCCCCAACGTAGCACTTAGAGGCCAAGGAAAAAGAAAAGTACTCCACAACACAGTCCACACAAAAGCCTATGTGTGCGAGTTCCTCAAAGAACTCCACCAAGTCAACAAGTGTGGGTACCAAAAGCACTACTGCAAGCACAAGGGTACTACCAAAGAAATACCAAAGCTTGGGTCCCCAAGCGCATCACAAAATCCCTTAAGCTTGCACAAAAAAAGATGCCTCAACACTAAGCACATCGGCCACCAGTTTATAATGTTCATCAAAGATGGGTGCCTGTGTGCCTGTGCCTGTGCTTCAAAAAACAACATGGATACTATGATGCTAATCCCATCATATGGTTGCCAAAATTGGACAGTGTGAAGAAATCCTCACCACCGACTTCAACCTCAATAGATTCACCTAAGGTTTGACAAGAATGGAGACCTAAGAAACAACAAGCAAATCACTCAACCACTCTCGTACATTCAGCACCAACACAAGAGCTTATGTGTTCAAACAAACAATCAACAGCAGTCTTCCCTACTACCTCGACAACATTTGAGCAACAAATTCAAGAATCAATACCCATGTCTACAACGGAGACTTATGAGTGCATCAAGGACAAACTAACAATGCTCTTATCACCCCTCTGGATGTGAGAAATAAGTGCACAAGAATCTATTGCTCGTCTGCAAGCCATAACCTAGCTGACTCATAAAATCATTTAAAATCAAAAAACCATCAAGGTCAAAACCTGCAACTTCTCGGGGGTCAAAACCTGCAACTTCCCAGGAATTACCTCTCACAAAATTCTAGTTTACAGCCTACACTTTCATGGAATTCCATCTCAAACGAAATTCCATCTCACGGGATTACATTTCACGGAATCCAGTTCACGGCCTGCACTTTCACGGAATTCCATCTCACGGAATTCCAGTTCACAGCCTGCACTTTCATGAAATTCCATCTCATGGAATTCTAGTTCATGGCCTGCACTTTCACGGAATTCCATCTCATAGAATTCCAATTCACGGCTTGTACTTTCACGGAATTCCATCTCATGGAATTACATCTCACGGAATTCCAGTTCATGGCTTGCACTTTTACGGAATTCCATCTCACGGAATTACATTTCACGAAATCCAGTTCATGACCTGCACTTTCAAGGGATTCCATCTCACGGAATTCCAGTTCACGGCCTGCACTTTCACGGAATTACATTTCATGAAATCCAGTTGCCTGCACTTTCACGATTTACCCCATATCACAGATTAAGCCATCTCACACATTAACACCTTCCAGATGATCTTCGATAGCCATTATATATTTGTTAAGCTTATTACTTACTATTCTTTTGGCTAAATTAATGTAGAAGCTGCTCCATGAGTACATATCCATACTCATGCATAGGAGAACATTTGCACCAAAGCCTCACCATCAACAACCTCCAGGTACATCTCTCGATGGGGGGGCCATGGTAGGCAAAAGTCTGGTCAATGGTACAACCCATCACCTGGAATTTTTCTTCAAATTACAAAACCTCTCCAAACAACGCCACCATCATCATCACAAATCAATGATATTCAATCCTTAGTGTAGATATCTATATTAACCTCACAAGTTGATGTAATTCTTTCAATCCTCACCAACAAGTGGCTACTTCAACACATAGCAGTTCAATAAGAGTCTGTATGACTCAATTCTTGTACTCCATGTATATCTTCTTCATAAGAGCACTTAAATATACATTAAAAAATAACCCCAAAAAAAACATGCTCACAAAAATGTAATCATTCACAACCCCCCCTCCTCCCGGTTAAGAATTCCCAATGAACCTCTAACCTCTTCATTCACTAACTAGCTTTTCGTAATCCTTCCGAAGAAACAAAGACCATTGAACGTCACTCAACATCAAAGCCATCGACAAAGCTTGTCCATTCTCCCCGCACAAAGGTCTTCAACGCAATCACGAGGATGTGATCGCCATCAGGAAGGGGGATGTTAACCCAATTCTAGGGTTAACAAGAGCTACCGCCATTATCTTACATCAAGGAGTCACGATAGAAACACCAAAGGGCATTCAAGATATGAAGCAATAGTGTCCAAAGCTACAACTTGGACGGGCACCCGTAATGGTGTGACGGAGTATTTATGGCAATTCCCGCTTCAAGAGTGTGTGGTAGCAAGTTAGGATGAAGTCCTAAGTGATGTACTTCATGGATATATTATGATAGTAGTCATTGTAATAGCATTAGGCCTCAAGTGCCCGGTCGGCCATAGTTTAAGTGAGTGTAAACACTTATGGCCATGTATATAAGTGAATTTCTCTCATAATACAAGACACTCTCCCATTGTGCAATTAAGTATTTCTCTTGCTAATCCTCTTGCTAATCTCTCTCCCTAATGTATGCTAGTGAGAGTGTGTGAGTAAAGTGAGTTAAGAGGAGGGAGGACGAGTACCCGTAGTGCAATGTGGCAGTGTGACAACGCTCGCGGGATGCGCGATGGAATTACTTCTCAAGGAGTTTTAGAGCTTGGAGACCTCAAGGGTTACAAGCTCGGCCATTGGAAAGATCCTCACGACAGTTACGGTTCACCAGGTAATCTCTTTTTGGAGGAGGGTTAGGGTGAGCCTTAACAATGTGTAGTAGTACTCCTAAATACTTTGGATTGAATGGGGCTATTGATAGTGAAGTACCAGCTGAAGGATTGCAAGCAACACCAACTAAAATAGCTAGCAAAGACGAGGACGAACCACAAGTACATGCAACCAACACAATAGACTTGGAGGAGCCGTTGCCAGGAGTAGCTGATGTAGTCAACTTGGAAGGGGTGAAGGGGAAGAAGGCCAAGGTATCAAAGAAATCAACGTTGGCAAATCTTGCTCACACGAAGGGCGATGGCTTGTAGGGGATGTGTGAGACTATTCGGAGGTTGAAGACAAGCGTAATGTGACATTGCGACAACTGGAGGAGAATGGAATTGCATTAGAGGAACGGCTCATGTGGATTAGGGAGGAAGAGGAAATGAAATGCCAACAAACTTATCTTGCTACTCAACTTGAAATAGTGAAGCTTTTGAGGAAAGCTAGGGAATAGTGAGTTTATAATTCTTTGTCATATCCTTCACTAATAATAGCGTCATTGCTTTAGGTAATGTTCTCAAATTATTTTCAACATTGTGCAAGCTGCTTGGATCTTCGCCACCACAGGTAATAGGACTCTCCATACAGGTACGGAACTACATCCTTCATAGTCATGGATCCATATGTGTTTATGTGGATAATGTTGATGTGGGATTGTAGAACCAATAAAAGTATGCCTATGTATTCATGCTCATTTACTTTGCCTCATTTGCATAAGTTTGGTGGGTAGTTGAGTATGGGTAGTTGAGTAGGTACATGCTTGTCATTAGTTGCCTTACAATGTTTTCCATCTTGTTAGCATATTTGGAGGAGGAGGGTTGGAGGTATGGGCCGAGGGTGTGGTGGTGCTTTCCACGACAAGAGACCTTTTGGCAAGCCATCCACTCCAGTATTTAGTTCGAGGCTTGATTAGAGAATCAACACAAGTTCTTCTATGCACATAGAATGTCGTACGCATCATTTCATGTTTTACGTGCATTGATAGAGCCTCATTTTCCTTGCTCCAATAATCTAAAGTTTGTTCGAGACCCCATATCAAGCGAGCTTGCATTAGCCTTCATGTTATGGAGATTAGCACATGGACATTCATCCACTAGCGTATCCCAGTTGTTTGGTGTGGGTGAGTCAACAATCTGTACGTATATGTGTATCATTATGGATTTCTTGTGCACACGGGAAATGTTCAAGAGACATGGTATTATTGTACCATTTGGTGACCGTCTAGAACGTATCATGTCTGAGTTTGAAGCATTGACATCTTTGCCTAACATGTGTGGTGTTGTAGATGGTTCTCACATCAAGCTTCAATGGAAACCACCAAAAAAGGTATTTTCCATCCCAATATATGTGTAGACATGGATTCCCTATAGTATTATACTACAAGGTATTGTGGACTTTAGGAAGATATGCTGGAGTATTGTATGCAATGCCCCAGGGGGGATGCATGAATCGACACACTTTAAAGGGTGTAGGCTTTATGGAGAGAAGAGAGGTACTTGATGTCCCTAGGTTGCAATTGAAAGGAAAGTCCATAAGGCCGTATATTGTGGCTAATTTTGCTTATAAGTCCACTACTTTCTTGGTCAAACCTTATAAATCAAAGGCTGGAGAACACTTACAAGAGAAAATAATCTTTGATAAACATTTGTCAAAGGGTAGAGTAAAGGTAGAGAATGCTTTTGGAATGCTAAAAATCATTGGCGTATTTTAAATGTGTGGCCATGTCTTTTGCACCAAAACTAGTAGTTGCATGTTGTGTATTGTATAGTTTTGTGTAGATGCGTGGCGAAGTTGAACTGCAAGATCAACGAGATCCTCATTTAAATGGGGGAGACAGTGGAAGTGCTAGCAATCATGGGCATGAGGATGCAAGCCGCCTTGTTTTGACTTCCATGAGAGAATGCAACAGGATCGTAGGTTGAGCAGGTGATTTACTTATTTCTAGTTTCTTTTTTTTTTGTTGACTTGCTTCGAGCAATGACTTGGGGATGGGTCGGTGGGTGGATGGGTGGGTGGGAAGCCTCTTGGTCGTAGAGTAGCAACAAACATACTACTTTGGGGTTCGATTCCCCATAGGCTAGATTGTGATGTGTTTGAGTGCAGGTCCTTATATGGCAGTGGAGGTATCTTGCATGAAGTCGGTGGTGATGA
Source organism: Cibotium barometz (assembly GCF_041138505.1). Lineage (NCBI taxonomy): Eukaryota > Viridiplantae > Streptophyta > Polypodiopsida > Cyatheales > Cibotiaceae > Cibotium > Cibotium barometz. Next base: position 36,194,912 of record NC_141059.1, read on the forward strand.
AAGGTAATTTTAGAATTTGTTTATTTTACAGCTGCACTTTTTTTATCACCCATCGAATAAGTCATGCATGTGCAAGAAAAGCCTCCTTCTGACTCTACGGCCATGTCACTTTTTTGGCGGACAGAGGTAGCAAAAGAGCTGCATTTGCACATTCTATCTATCTGGCAGCTTCTTGTTGAAGTCCCTCCTTTTTGGCATAGTCTTCTAACACTTGGTGCTGTACCTTAGCCAACTTTTTCTCCCTAGTACTATCAAGGACTTCACTGAATTCGTTTTCTGTCACGTGAACTCTATTGGTGGCACTTGTAATTCTTCTACTTTGCTTGATGTATTGGCCTTGGGTTTATGTGGCCTTAATCGTCTCTCGGGCTCCTCAAGCCTCTGTTTCTTCTCTTCACGTGGGCTTCTTTTCTTGACTATCTTCTTGGGCCTCAAAAGTGGGAATCTCCATTGGATTTGGAAGGGAAATCTCCTCTTCTTGTTTCTCGTCCTTCTGAGACTCTTCCCTTTGCTTGAGAGCTTCTTCTTCTGTTTTTCTTTCCTGAGCCTCTCCGCTTCTTTTGTTTTGCAGCTTGCTGCTCTGCCAGCTTTTTTGTGCAACCTCTTCTCTGGCTTTTCGTTCTTCTTCTTCCTTCAACTGGGCTGCCGATTTCTATAATTGCTACCTTAGAGTCTTTCGCCGTCGCTCCTACTAATTTTTCTTTTTTCTCTTTCTTTTGAGCTTCATCCATCTCCCTTTGTTACCTCGACTTCTGCTATCCTTTCTTGTTCCCCCATCTTTGAGCTACTACTTCAAGCTCTCTTTGCTTTGTAACTCCTGCTCTGGAAGCCTTTCCTCTTCTTCTCGCCTGTGGATCTCTTCTAACTCTCTCTCCAACTTCAAAGACTCTTCAAGAGCTTGCTTGAGCTCTTCCGCTTCTTTCTTTCGCTTGCAAGGCTTCTTCAGCAGCCCTTTTGTGTAAAGCTTCTCCAGATTTCCTGACTGCTTTCTCCTCTCATGAGCAGTTTGAGCATGTTCTTTCCCCTTGTCTTGTCTCTTCTATTGCTGTAGGCTCCTAGGGGGATGGGGCATCTTGTTCCTCCACTACATCTTTGCTTTGCAGTCCTCTCGGGTCCATTATCTGTATAGGCTCTACTTGTATAGGCTCTTCCTATGTGGGTTCTTCAAAAATGGGGTCTTCTTCTTCCACACCTGAGGGTCCAGGGACCTGCTTCTCCCATGGCCACATTGAACTTTCTGAGCAATTCTGACCGTTGCTCTTTTGTCATATCTTTTGCAAAATCTTTCATTTTGTCCCATTCTTCTTCAAGGCCCTTGGCAGTTTCTTCTTCATCTCATCACTGGACTTCTCTTCACCCTGGCTACTAAGAGATATTATTCCAAAATCCTTTCTAGTCCTCTTTGCTTCTTTGTGCTTGTCCTCCACAATTGAGCTTGGTCTATTGGAGGTGTGGAAGGTGATCCATGGCTTCTATGCCAGCATAGGCCACTCTAGTAAGAGCTAACACTCCCCCCAAGTAATTTCCCCTTTTTGAATGATGGTAATGCTTTGCAAGCATGGTCATGGGCTAGGGTACAAGGTCCAAAGATGCAAGGCTCAATAAACAGCCTTAGGGAGGAGATCAAAGATGGCAGAGAAGACAACGTGAGTTCTCATGGGTCTAATGGCATGCCATTTATTACCTCGAAAGAGAAGTCCACCTTGACCTTATAGTTCTCTAGGGTGGTTGAGGTGGAAGGGGTGGTGTTGTGGGGTGCTATAATGGAGAGTCCCATGAGGTGGGAGATACCACTAGAGTAGAGGGGGTCATGGTAGGAGTTGGGGGAGTAGAAGAGACCACTAGTGAGGATGATGGCAATGATACATGCAAGTATATAGGGGTGTAGTAGAAGCTTAAATGAGTCAAACAATGGGGTCCATCATGTAGAAAAAGGAAATGTGCAAATGTCGGTGTGATGGAGAGGAAATTGGTGGGTTTATGGGTGAAGAGGTGTCTTCTTGTTGCAAAGTAATGTTGTACTGGTAGGGATGCAATAAAAATAATGCTAACTAGGGAGATGGAAGAGCTAGTAGGAAAGACGGTCTGAGAGGAAGAGAGTACTATGGTGGGTGGGTGTGTAGGTGGGTTGTTGGAGCTAATATACCCTATAGGATATGTATGTGGTGTCTTCTTGCAAGGTAAGGTTGTACATTTAGGGATGTAATAAAAATAATGCTAACTAGGGAGATGGAAGAGGTGGCAAGAAAGAGGGTCTAAGAAGAAGAGGGTATTGTGGTGGGTGGGTGTGTAGGTGGGTTATTGGAGCTACTAGACCCTATACGAGATGTATGTGGTGTCTTCTTACAAGGTAAGGTTGTACTTGTAGGGACGGATGCAATAAAAATAATGCTAACTACGGAGATGGAAGAGGTGGTAGGAAAGAGGAAGAGGGTATATTGGTGGTGGTGGTGGTGGTGGTGGTGGTGGTGGTGGTGGTGGTGTGTGTGTGTGTGTGTTATATGCACATTATGTGTGCATATACTAGGAGGCTAACCCACATTATGTGTGCATATACTAGGAGGCTAACCCACATTAGGCTCGTGAGCATGAGAGCATGGGAACAAACTCTAGTGGAGCATGGGTTAGGACTAACCTTAAGGGTTAAGGTTAGGGTCAAGCATCCAAGGGTCACACATGAGTTTGTGGTGGCGGCACAAGTGGAATCCTTTCATAACAAGGCTGCAATTTTCTTTACTGGACAAATTCCATTCTTCAATAGGATTACAGATTGGTTACATGATTTATCAGTTGTTGGTAATGTTGTGGAGAAGATCTTTAACATTCCCAGATGATTCTATGAGGTCCTATTCTCATCCAAAGAAGTTGGAGATTTGGTTATGCAGAAACTCTCATCATTTCTAGATGGACAGTTGGTGCATAGTATACCCTGGCGCCCTATGGCAAAGTATAGAGATATGTTGCACCAAGCATGTCCTATTTGGATGGAGGTTGTAGACTTTCCATCAACTATGTGGGAATTGTTATCGTTGGCCATGTGTACTATTAGGGAGGTGTTGGTGGTGGAGCCCAAAATGTCGTCCAAGAATAAAAACAAGGTTTGCATGTTGTGGGATACTGGGAAGCCCCAACCTTGATAATTGAGGTTATGTGTGGATGGATTTGACCCTTTGTATTTCGAATTAAAGTGGGGATCATTTGCTAGCCATTGCTTATGTTGTGGGGAGATGGGTCACTTCATTTCAAAGTTTCCAGAGGAGGTGAATGAGGAGGTGAATGCTCAGCCACAACTGAATGTGTCCCAGGGTCCGACTCATAAGGATACATTAGCTCCTGTTTTACCATCTGGTTTGAATATAGAGAAGGGCAAACAAGTAGCAAAATAATGTGAGCAAGTGGTAGATAAAGGTAAACAAGTTTTGGCAGATAAAAGGTAAACAAGTTTTGGCAGATACAAAAGATAGACCTTGGCTTGTGCTGGTGAAGAGAGGCACTCCTCTAGACAGCTACTTGTGGGTGCTGTTCATGGTGCCTATTCATCATTTTGTCTTGGTGCCACAAGATGGACTCGAGAGAAAGATAATCAAGGCAGGGTATCACACTCTCTGTATAATCTGAGACCTCGAGTCACAAAAGAAAATCAGGTAAATTTTCCTCTTCTATTTCATAAAAAAGGGGCTATGGTCTCAGCCTAGCACAAGAAGTATTCGGATGTCAAGTGGAGATAGGATACATCACCTAGTGATGCCCATACTTTAGGTGAGAAGGAACTAGTAGAAGTTTTGCTGTGAAGAGTATGGGAACAAATGGAGAGAGAAGGCATTGAGGATCTTATGCAATATTTTAAGGAAAGAGAGGCCGATGGTGGTACCTCTCATTAATTGGCTTTCTGTTTTGATGGATTATGAAGATTGCTCTTTGGAATGTAAAAGGTGTATGTTCACCGTCCAAGAATTATGGCATGTGGCGTACTGTGTTTCAAGGTCAATGGGATGTGTTTTATGCTATGGAGCATAAACAACATTCCATGGCTAGACAAGTATATGATTACAAGGAATTTCATGTGTTTTATAGTGGGCACCCCACTACACAATCAAGGGTCATGATTGCAATGAAAGCTCAATTTAATCCATCATTGGTTATGCAGGATGTCCGAGGGCGGTTCATTGTTGTGGAAGTGGAGTTTATGGATGAATCATTATGGCTTGTGGAGCTGTATATGTGCCTAATGGTGTTGCATAGCATCGTCAATTATGGATGAATCATTATGGCTTGTGGGGCTGTATGTGCCTAATGGTGTTGCACAGCATCGTCAATTATGGAGGATGAATCATTATGGCTTATGGGGCTGTATGTGCCTAATGGTGTTGCACATCATCGTCAATTATGGGATGATTTATTGTGTTTGTGAAATGCTAGGCCTTACTTTGTGTTGTTTGTGAATTGCCGGAGCATGCTTCTAAACCGCACTCTATTATGGATGGTGGGCCAGAGAGGCTCAACTGGAATGTGTTTGCTAATCAAGTTTTGAAACTTGACCGAATGTATATTTGCCAGCATGATTTGTTTCTACCAGAGATATTGTCCATGCAGGTGGAATATACTCATATTTTATCAGATCATTTCCCTTTGGTATTAGAGACGCATAGCCATTCTGTGAATGCTTATAGGCCATTATTAGAAAAGGATCCTCTTAAGGTTAACCAGACTTTCTTGGAGCATATTGTTTCCCATCAGTTTATGTTGCATGTGTTACAAAACTTTTGAGGCCATGTAATCTCTGTTGGGGTGTCAGCTTGGGAGTGTTGTATGTTCAATATTGAAAAGCTTGCTCGCCAATATGGGATTCATAATGCATCATATTTTAGGGAGAAGTTGTAGAACCTAGAATCATTATTGGTTAATTTGAACCACAGGTGGTTCAAGAGGACGGTTCTTGCCCTGACATTGAGATAGCCATTGATTGATTATCCCATCAGGTTGCACCATTGCATGAGAATCAATATGTGAGATATAAGCTTATGGCTCAAATGGATTCTAATTGTCAATCATATATATTCTTTACTCATTTGCAACAAAAGCATGCATGTAAGAATTGTCAATCATATATATTCTTTACTCATTTGCAACAAAAGCATGCATGTGAGAATATTGTCATGACACAATATAGGCAAGAAGTATTGATTATTTATCCTGCTTATGTTGTAGATGTGTGTATGGACTTTTATCGCCATTTGTTGGGTCCGCAGGAGATCATATCTCCTAATGTCATTGCAGCTAGAGAGTCTTTGTTTCACTTGGTTCGTTTCACCAGGTATCAGATGTTTCTACAAAGAGATATTTCTGAGGATGAGGTGGAAGCTGTGTGTTGAAGCATTTGCCTAAAGGGAAAAGTCCAAGATGGGATGGGCTCCCCAATGAGCTTTTCATGAAGTATGTTGATGAGTTGAAGGCCCCTCTCGCTTCTATTTTACAGGAGGTGTGGAATATAGGTATCATGCATGTGAGTTGGAAGATTGGGCTTGTACGTTTACTGCCTAAAGTTCCATCCTCAATTATTATACATCAATGGAGACCAATCACATTAATAGGGGCCATGTATAAGATATTTGCAAAGGTCTTGGCCAACAGGCTGTAGTGTTTTCTTCCTACTTTGATTCATCCAAGGCAACATGGATTTATTAAAGGTCAGAATATTATTCATAATATACTGAATGTACTAATTGGAATTGATTATGCAAGGGCTTCAAGGCAAGAGGTTGTTATGATTCAATTGGATATTGAAAAGGCTTATGATCACGTTAGTTGGTCTTTTCTTTCACAGCTTATGCAGGCTATAGGATTTGGCCCTCGCATGTCTTCTTTGATTTATACTATTAGCAATGGCTAGGCTTATGATTAATGGTGGGATGACTGAGCCCATTCATTTAACGAGATTGTTCAGGTAGGAATGCCCACTTAGCCCTCTCTTGTTTGCAATTTCTACACATCCAATCTTATCTCAACTGGATAAGCTAGTGGAGGATGATGAAGTACCGAGAGCGATTTGCTTAGTTTAGGATGGACTGGGTATGCCATACAAAGGGGATGCATCACATGCCACTTGGATTATTTGATTAGAATTGATGTTGATTCACAGGCTTTGTTAGCATGGATTTTTGCAAGGATAAAGGATAAGTTTGTGTACTGGAAATCTCAGGGTTGGCCTATACATGTTCGGCTCAAAGTGCACAATCCATTATGATTAGCATGATATCTTTTTTCTTGTCTTTATTGCCATGGATGGGCAAAGCTTTGCATCAGATATACAACAGCCGATTAGACTTATGCTATGGAAAAGAGCAAGAAATAAGCCAGGGTAGACGTGGATTTCTTGGGAACATGTTACTACCCCGAAGAGGAGTGGAGGAGCAGCCCTATTAGATGTCAAATTACATATAGTCACTGGGAGATGGCCTTTATTATTACAAGATATGTGTGTATCTCAAGAGCCATGGGTGGTAATGGCTAAGGCCCTCATAGAGGAGGTCGCACTTGTGCATGGTAATACCAGGATTGATTGTACATGGTGGGATGTAGTGAATGGCTAAGGCCCTCATAGAGGAGGTCGCACTTGTGCATGGTAATACCAAGATTGATTGTACATGGTGGGATGTAGTGAGTGGTTCCCAATAGGTTCAAGTGGTGGCTTTACCTCTCCTTTCTCATTTGATGATCTCATGGAAGGAGGTGTTGGCACACCACTTGAACCTATTGGTTCCCAATAGGTTCAAGTGGTGGCTTTACCTCTCCTTTCTCATTTGATGATCTCATGGAAGGAGGTGTTGGCACACACTAATTGGAAGCCTTCATATTAACGTGTTTTGTGTTTTGCAGTTGAATTCCATGGTAGGTGAGACGTTGGCTACTTCACGACTTATGGAGTGGCTTGACAAACTTGTTGAGCGGCCAAAATTCAATAGAATGGTTCGATTGGGACTAGTGAGAATTATGGATGCTTTGTTGCCACATAGAGGTTGCTTATTGTCTTTTCAGAAAACCCGTCAATACTTCAGGTTCCACATGGATATGTAGAGTTATGGGAGAAGGTGAGGGTAGCACTTACACAGTTTGGTGATATTCCTCAGTTGGAGGATCAGTAGCCGTGGTTAGATTGGGCATTTAGAAAGCCTCATGACATTATCCAACGTACAACAAATCAAGTGTACCATATGATGGTGGAAGATAAGCGCTAGATCACTAAGAAGGCTAATAGAGTATGGAACATCAAGAAGAGTAGGGCCTAGTGGAAGGAAGTAAACTTACAGGGCTGGTGGTCTAAGATTCCATATTAAGGGAAGGTGTTCTATGGTGCATGCTAGTTGGGGGCCTACCATTGGGGGACTAGTGGATTGCTTCTAGTAATTATGTTTTTTGTACTACATGCTTGGAAACATGCCCGCATCTTTTCATTTCATGCCCGATGGCAAAGAAGGTGTGGGATTTCCTTTCTCATGTATGGACTCCGTCGACAGATAGGCCTGTAAAGGTTAAAGATTTGATTTTTGGCAAGATTTTGAATAGGCCAGATAACCCAGAACATTCAGTTTTCTTTTATTTTTTCAGGTGGACAGGTTTGTGACATATCTGGTTAACTAGGGATGCCTTCATATTTAATGCAAAAGTTGGTATTACAGCTCACATAGGTCGTATAAAAGGGCTACTATTGTGGCAAGTCTCTTCCTTATGGTCAGCTCATTTGATGATGGAGAACAACACGGCAATATATTGGATGAGGGTACTCTGAGCTACACCTGTGATTCAAAGTAATTAGTGAGGGAAAGGTAGTACATCACATGGTGGCCATGTGGCCATTTGTTAAGAAATTTTGGTTATATATCTTCTATTACGAAAAGAGAGAGAGAGAGAGAGAGAGAGAGAGAGAGAGAGAGAGAGAGAGAGAGAGAGGGAGGGAGGGAGGATTCTAGAAATGTACATTATCCTTCTAAATTTTAAACCTTTATTTAATAATAAGTTCAACTTCTAATTGAAATTTCTAGATTTCTAGCAAGAAAAATAATTTCTCTATATGTGGCATTCCTGAGAGAGAGAGAGAGAGAGAGAGAGAGAGAGAGAGAGAGAGAGAGATTATTGTTATTATTTCAAATCCCTATTATTTCAATGCTAGAGAGAGAGAGAGAGAGAGAGAGATTATTATTATTATTATTTCAAATCCCTGATATTTTAATGCTAGAAAAACTCGATTTCTTTGCTAGCTATAATCTTAGAAATAGTTGAAAAAAATAACATATCTTTCCTTTTTCCTTTTCTTTCTTATTTCGAAATAGAAAATCTTAGCTAAAAAATATGAAACTAAAAATTAGATGATATGCACTTCTAAATCCTAATCTTAGAAGAAATAACATACTCCTTGTCTTCCCTTTTCCCTTTTCTTTCTTATTTTGGGAAAAAAAAAATCTTAGTTAAAAAACATGAAACTAATAATTAGGTAATATGCACTTCTAGAGACTCTCTCTCTCTCTCTCTCTCTCTCTCTCTCTCTCCACACACACACACACACATTAGACATTTATTGCAATTTAACACCACATGATTGTGATTAGAGGATTAGTTAAGCCACAATGGACGTCATTTATGTTTAATTGATGGTATCCAAAGTTATCCTAATTAAAGGCAAATTGGCTCCGAGTTTTTTTATTATAATGTAAAATTAGTGAGATATTTGTTAGTATTATAATAATGAGATCAAATTCATCTTTAGGGGTAGATTAGTTGCAAATTTAGAAGCGTGTTTACCTTTCTCTCATTATCTTAGATTGCTTTACACTAGCCTATGGAAATTAGCTGAATTGCAAGAAGGATTAGTGTAGTGAAAGCACAAAGCCGTCTCGCCATGGCTTTAACAGCACTTAATCTAATTCTACTCTAATCTAGCTCGACTCTAATTTAATCCGATAAGAAGAAACCATTCAATACATTTGTTAATCTATATCGTGTTCAAGGATTTGTTTACTATTCAAGTTAAATATACTTATCTCCTTAATCCCATCGATTTGTTAATATTATCATCTTCAAGGATTTGTCTTACTCAAAGTTGAATATACTTTTATCTCCTTAATCCTATTGATTTTTCAAGCCTAGATCACAACGTGTTTTGTCAAGTTCACAAACATGCTTCCACACTCTTCAACCTGATACCATGTAATTGGGTTTCTTCAATGTGAAGAGATAAGAGCCTATTTTCATCCAATCCCATGCTTTCTCACACTCCTAATTTTGAACTTTAGTTTCAAATATGCTATTTTTTTCACACACTATTTTTTCCCTAATCTCAAATCATAAACTATTTTATTTTCACACACTATACAAATTTAGTAATATGCATCTACCTCGTGTAGGGTTGCGGGAGTTGAACTTCAGTTCCTACTTGGTAACTTGAATATTTATATCATCAAGCCATAGGTATGTGGGCTTATCATATCTATAAATAGTGCATTTTATAGATAATTAAACTCTCAACAAAAAGGATAAATATCATACTTATGAAGGTACTTGTTGTGAAGAATTCACAAGCATTTCAAATCTAGGAAATTATAACATTGGTAGTAGGTCAATTCCAAAGTAGTTGTGTTTAAAAACTTACAAAATCTTTCCTCTCACAAGAGCTACTCCCCTAACTACTACACTACACCCTCATAGGCCATATTTATGAGATTGAATTCTTAGACTTCACAAGTATGGAAGATTAACAATGGTAGCATGTATTCTTATGGTTAAGAAGCCAATTCTGATCCATTCTTCTGAAATTATACTTATCTAGAGTATTCCATTATTTTCTCCAAATTTCTTCATAATATGCTTGTTCTTTGATTTGTATTGCACCATAAGCCCTTGTCTCCCATGAAATTTGTAATAAGAATAAGGGAATAACAAACAACATGGCATTTAGTGGCCTCACATTCCTTAAATTCCAAAAAAGTGGCATAAAACAACTAACCAAACAAAAAGAAAAAACAATTAGGTGAACTTTCATTTGCATAATCATAAATTTGGGTAAAAAGAGATTACAATTATATCCTTTTTTTGTAACTCGATTTTGTCGAAGAGAATGAGCAGTGTGGTTTAATGTTTGGAACATGCACATGTAATGATCACATCTAAATGTTTTGAAATAAGATATATTTTGTTATATTCTATAAGATGGCATTGAATTATATAAAGCAACCTTACCATGTGAAAGTATGCCAAATAAAAGAAGTCTCTATGACTTCATGTATATATTTTCTTAGGCTAGAAATAAAGTGCCAAGGAATATTTTTAAGTCATACTAGCTACCCAAGTGTGAACATTATTTTTAAGTCATGGCTACCTATGTGTGAACACTATATATATAAGAACACCACATGTGTGTCATGACTACTTGTGTGAACACTATATATAGGAAAATTTTGACAATAAGAGACATATAATCAATAATCTTGCAATGGAATATGTGTGAGCTCTCTTCCCTCTCCTCTCTACTCTCTTGGTTGGGAATTCTCTCTCTTACCTTAATTTCACCTCTCTTTCTACCTCTTGTGAGTTAGAGCCAAGTTTAGGAATTATTCTTTTTACCTCCATCAAGGTGGATTAAGTTCTTCCATCACACCTCAATGTAGCTCTCCCCAATGTGCAAAGGAGGGCGGTTGGGGAGGGAAGACAAGTAAATTTTTTATGAAAGAAAACAAATTTACGCGAGTCTTTATAGTAGGAAATATCTTTCACTCTACAATACACACACACACACACACACACACAAAAGTTTCTTTTGTATGAAAATAATTTGGGCTAAATTTGATTTATAAATTAAATTTGAGAAGTTTCTAAATTTTAGATAAAAGTTTAACTTTTTAAATAAGTCAAGAAAATAAATGCAATATGTAAAAGAGATTTTTGTAAAGAAAAAGCATTCTTTAGCAACACCAGATGGTTTTGTGAGCAATTGACGATGGAGCATCTCAAGACATGATGACTATTAGAAGGATTGGTATACCTTCCTACTACAACTAGTGTAGGAGAGTCCATCTTGTTATGTAGCAGTTGGGAATGATATCAAATGCTTGATTATGAAAGACACCAATACAGTAATGCTAAATGCACAATGAAAGACATTGATACTATTTGTATTGTGTTAAGCAATAGTGATACTAAAAATTTGTCATATGTCTTCTAAATAACAAGCAAAATATGCCCTTTGTTGTAATCATTATAAAACCATGACTTGGTGGTTCACTTTGATCAGGATGGTGTAGTCATCTTGGATGCTACTATTAATTTTGTTGGGAGAGGAACCCATTGCAACAATCTTCAGCCTTTACTGCTACCTGAGCCAATATAGGCACTAGTAGGTTGTTGGGCACAAGATGTTCAAACACACCTAAGCTATGTGGTCTTGAAAGAGATGGCAAAGTCTAGGATTATAGAGCATTTACCAACATTTTTAAAGATGTGAGATGCATGTAAAACTTGTATAATGTCAACAACCCTTTCTCAAGAGAGTAGTACTAACGCTGTCTTCTCTGTATGTACATGCTGATCAATGTGGTAAGATGCCTATAATTATATTGGGTGGTTCTTCCTATTTTATATTATTGATGATTATGTAGGAAGATGTGGGTGGTTCTTCTTATTTTATTAGCACTATGGTGCATATTATACTCAATAGGTAATTAGCACTATGGTGCATATTATACTCAATAGGAGTTACACTAAGGTAGTGAAGGTGTTATGAAAATTATTAAAATTATTGAAATGGTATTTTTGTGATGTGTTTCATTTATCATGGATATTTATTTTTTATTATTTGTCGCATGGTTACTGACTTACCGCAAGATACTGGTCGCATCGTGCTAGGTATATAGTCACTGGATATAATATTTGGCATATGTTTTTTATAGCAGACAATGATAGGACTAGTGTGGGTGCAATGTGTGCACATTTTGGGTGACATTGTATTTATATGACATTATATTTTTGTAGCAAATTTATGGCCGTTATTATTTTGGATTTATGGTTGTTATTATTTTGTAGCCAAATGGTGACCAAGCACATTTGTTCATATGATTTATTTACCCTTAGTAAGTTCATAGACCAATTTATTTAAAGTTATAGCAAGGTTCGTGCATAAAAGCTTAGACTTTTCTATTTTTAAGAGCAAGGCCTAAAGTGGAGTGTAAAAACTATTATTGGCTCACTAGTAATGCCAAAAATTATCTAAATACACTTGTTTGAAAGCATGAGCCATTAAGAAAGTGGGGGAGATTTAATCCATTTTGGTGTCATGAATGTTCTTCTTCTTCTTTGTGTATTCTAGCACATTGGATATATTTTTATGCTATGGTTTTGAACAAGCAAATGAGAGAGAGAGAGAGAGAGAGAGAGAGAGAGAGAGAGAGAGAGAGAGAGAGAGAGAGAGAGAGAGAGAGAGAATGTGGATTATTTTAATTATTTTTATGTAAGAGGACCATCACCCTCTTGCAATAGTGGTAATCAGAGCCAAGGATAAGTCCAAATCTTGAAGTAGTGAAGGACCAGTGGACAAGGAGGTGAGAAAATTGAAGGAAGAAATGCCAAATCAAAGGTTTTAATCAAGACTTGAAAGCTAGAGTTCTCAAATCCACTCAAAAATCCCAAACCATCTTTCTCCACACTAATCATCTGCTTAATCGGGCACTATAGAGCAAGCATAGGAGGCTTCAAATCCCCTCAAACATGATCAAAAGCTTCAATTTCACCCTCTCCAATAATCAATGGTTGTAGGTGACTCCAAATAGACTCCCTTCTTCTGCACAAATTCATTTTTGTGAAAACCATGGTTTTGAAGCTCGCTTACAAGCTTTTAAGCTTTAAAAAGCCCATAAATTTATTTTTTAAGTTGCTTTTTCTAAATCGCATTGTGAAACATTTGTAGCTTTTGTGAAAGTTCCATATTTTTCAGAATTTTTTCAACCTTATTATCTTTTTTAAAAACATCATTTTAGCCCCAAAAACCCAAAATATAAAAAAATCCCCAAAAAAACTTTAAAAATGTAAAAAAAAATCCCATACAAATCCCATAAAATCTTAGAATGTTTTTCTTGGCTTCTCCATCATTTTTAAGCTCAATTCATGTGCAAAGTTGTTTGCAAGGCTCACAATCAGTGTTCCTCTATGAGAGTGCCGACCTTTCCATTATCAACTAGTGAACGTTTGTGCATCCTTCACAAATGTCTATAAATCTTTATTTTGTGGTGGTCAAATAGAAAACCGAAGCAACTTGGTCATGGTGGTATTATCTTTCTTCTTTGGCTTATACAAAGCAAGGTAAACCTCTACCTACATTTGGCATACATAGCGTCATTTTAATCAACCCGATCTGATTCGCATTGTGCAAGTGAGGTAACAAATCTCCAATTTCACAAAATTCATAATGAATCCTTCTTCAAGTGATGATGAATTGCATATCAACAACACTCATGGCTTCACCAACTCCCCACTTTCTAAGCCAGCACTCAATCAAAAGCTTTCTTTAATCCAAGCTCAATTAGAAAAAGAGCAACAACGATACATGCATGTGGAATCCTTACTGGAGTGTGAAAAGCGCACTCGGGCTGAGGATTCTCAAGAGGATGACCACATTGCCAAAATTCTCAAAGCAGCTTTTGATGTTCAACATGCACATAAGGAATCTAAGATAAGTTGTCGCTCTTTTATTTTTGCAAAGTTTGATGGTAAGAAAGACGATCACTTTATTCTTTCACAATTAAAAGGATGGCAACTCTATTCTTTCATGATTAAGCTAGTTTGATGACTATTTTACAAATGAAACTTTCTCAAAAAATGATAAGATCAAATATGGTACTAATGACATGGTGGATAAGGTAACTTTATGGTGGAATGTATTACATCATGTTGCTGACAAACCAACCACTTGGGTTGATTTCCAAGACAAAGTGAAGGAGTGTTTTCTGCCACCCTAGTTTCATCTACAAGCACATCGTGCATGGAGCAAGTTTTCTTGGAATGATCGTGACATTATATCTTAGTATTATACATAGAATTTTTGGCAAACTTTACTTCATCTTCGTATGCTTGAGGATGTCCCATATGATACTTTGTAACAAAAATACGAATATGGTCTCGAAGAAGGTATACAAGCAAAGGTGAATATGTTCAAACCTCCTTCTCTCTATGAAGCTATTTCTCTACCTCATGATGCAAAGAAAAAACTTCACTCCATCAGTTCAACCTATGCAAGTCCCTCTCCCATAAAATTTGCCAATAGTCTTTCGTAAGTAATAATGGTCCATTCAGGCAATCTTTTTCAACCCAATTCTTTCACTTTAAATCACATTATTAATTTTCCAAATTCACGTGCACCCACTATTTCTCTTAAAAATGTATTTAATGGGGTAATTGCAAATCAAAATCTTGTAAATTCAAACCCCAAGCCTAATCACAATAGCACCCATAATGCTTCACCAAAACCGCCTAGACCTAGTGTTATTTGTCATCATTGTCAAAAACCAAGCCACATTGCAGTGAATTGCTACTCCAAGCTACTACCTCCAAAGAAACCAACTACTGTAATCCACTACATCCAAGAAGAAGCTCGTGAGGCCAACTATGATGTTGCTTCAGATTGGACTGAGAATACTCTTTATGATGAGGTTATAATCAAGAATCAACTGACCCTCTAGGCATTTGCCATTCATTATTATGCATGAAAGGATCCATCAATGGTAGTCAAGTTTGTGTTTTTTATAACGATGGAAGCTCGCATGACTCCATTTCTGAAAAGCTTGTTCAAAAACACAATTGCACACCTCTCCTTCTACATATGTCAAATCCGCATTTCAAGGAACTCGTTACAATGGTACATGTGAAGTTAAAAGTCTTTAAATTTAGATAGGGCCATACAAAGAGCATCGAAATTTCTTGATTGCACTATTACATTCCACGGATATTATTCTTGGCATACTATTCTGTTACTAACACAATCCTAGCATTGACTACCACACTCACACTATGAAATTCACACATAATGGAGCATTGATTTCTCTTTCTAGTGATTCTTCACTTCCATTGATTACACACACACAAGCAAAAAGAGCACTTCAAAATGAAATGGCCATAAAATACTTGTAAATTTTTAAAATGCATGTCAAAAATTACACATAAATACAAAAAACTTGCTATATTTCACCAAACTTGTCAATTTTGAAGGGCAAGGGTGCGTGCTCATCAAAACCCAAGCCTACTTGGAAGTGCTACTTTGCTTTGGAGATGGCGATAGAGACAAAGTTTGCAAGAAATTTGATAGCACAACGATGCATTTGATAGACTCATATTAATAAAAGAAGATAGGTTTTTGGCCTTTATACAATTTTGGTTCACGATGGGTTTGGACTTTGAAGATGATCATATTCAACAAGTCAAAGTTAGTCTCAAGGGAAGTAGACAACGAGTTTGAACAAGATGAAGTGGTAGTAGACACAAATTTGATGGGTTGAAACCGGTGTTATGAGCAACAAGCAAACTCGAAAAGATTCAAAAAAGTTAAATTCATCATTAAGCATAGAGATGATGTGTTGTCACAGAACTTGGAAGGATGGGTTCAAGTTTGTAACATGGTAGATGGGGGACATTTAGAAGTGATATGTCCCGTTTGTTTACACTTGTTACATTTCATTTTGTTGGGATATTTGATCGAACAATTATTGGCCAAATGACCCACCTTTTTGCAATGGGCACATTTTACTTTGATTGATGTGACAAAGCTTGTTCGATATTCGATGAGGTGGTTGCATTTGAAGATTCAGCTCCTCCCTTTGGCCTCTTTTCTTCATCAAGACAAGATTGAATGACTCCTTCGAGGGTGGGATTAGGTATGTTCTTCAGGGTGGTGACTAAGGTGGGGTACGCCTTCTTAACTGCTTTTAGCAAAACAGCCACTGCATCATCTTCATCCATTCTCGCATTCATTGATGCAAGTTGAGCCATAAGGCCCTTCAAGTGAGAGATGAAGGCTCCAATGCTGTCTCCCTCTTTGAGTTCCAAGCTATGCCATAAAACAAAAAGCTACATGGAAAATGTAAAAGAAAGGAAAAAAAATAAGAGTCAAAGAAAGTAGTGAGTTGGAGTTTCACCAAAAGGAGCTTCTATATGGGAACACCTTCTTTTGCCCATGTATGACACCTACAAATACACATGTATGGGAACAAAAAGCTACATGGAAAATGTAAAAGAAAGGAAAAAAAATAAGAGTCAAAGAAAGTAGTGAGTTGGAGTTTCACCAAAAGGAGCTTCTATATGGGAACACCTTCTTTTGCCCATGTATGACACCTACAAATACACATGGGCTCGTCATTTAGTAGACACATCAGTTTCACCAAAAGGAGCTTCTACATGGGCACACTTTCTTTTGCCTTATGCCCATTCATGATAGCTATAATACGCACATGGGTTGTACATTTAGTATACACACCTTCTTTCTCCCTACTATGCCCATGCATGACACCTAAAATATACACATGGGCTATATGTTTAGTAGCTCTATCCCCAATGTTTGCCAGTGCCAAATCCCTTTAGTAGCCAGAGAGGATGCAACCCAGGTCCGTTATAATTGTGGCAAAGTTTTCTACACTAAGAATCAACATCTAACAATCTTAACTCCCTAAGAAAAGGGATGTTGAGTAAAGCTAATTAGTAAAGAGAGTTAAAAAAAGGAGTTGGGTTGGAGAAACATCTAATGATCTTAACTCCCTAAGGAATGTCAAGTAAATATCAAGGAAAGTAATAAAGAGAGTTGAAGAAGTTTTAGATAAATCCTCGAGTTTGAAGGAGTACACACACAAGGTACATCTTGCCCATCCACTTCACTTGCATATTTCACTATGTGCATTACATATCTTGTACCTCACGATATACACACACATGCATCTGCAGTTAACCTTGTCAACACTTACCCTCCAAGTACATCTTTGGATGGGGAACCATGGTGGTGCAAGCATGACCCATGGTATGACCCATCGCCTAGAAAACCATCAACCTTGTAGGTACCTCCAAGAGCTTTTGATTCCAATTCAACCCCACCTCACCCCTATCGATGTATTAACCACAAATGAGCCCCATGCCTAAGCATCACGGTGTGAGGTTGGGGCATAATATCATCTTACACCAAGTAGGTCCGGACCACCACTGCGATCCATGCCAATCACCCCTATTGATGTATTAACCCCACCTCACCCCTATCGATGTATTAACCACAAATGAGCCCCATGCCTAAGCATCACGGTGTGAGGTTGGGGCATAATATCATCTTACACCAAGTAGGTCCGGACCACCACCGCGATCCATGCCAATCACCCCTATTGATGTATTAACCACAAATGAGCCCCATGCCTACGCATCACAGTGTGAGGTTGGGGCATAATATCAGCTTGCACCAAGTAGGTCCGTACCACCATCTACCCATGCCGATCATTCATTGGTGGTTCTAGTGTGCTTATTTGCAGCAATGAAAGGGCATGAGTTGCTTATACCAATTCCTTGAATTTGAAGGAGCCAAGCTATTTTCACAAGAGGAGTCCTTACATGGAGAACTTCTACTTTGCTTCTACCTTCCATGCCACCTTGATAAGCTACCACAACTACCAAAATATTATTACTAATATGCTTTGCATTTGGTCTTGGACCATCCCACGTAACCTTGTTTCATGGTATACCTTGGACCATCCACACCTCTTTGACCTAAGAGCAGCTTCACCAAAACTGACTTGGGTGACATGAGAAAATAATCACCATTAGGAAGGGGGATATGTTAATAGGTTAACATGGTTTCATATGCCCGACCTACCGTAAGGTGCTTTGCCATCTTACTTGCTCAAACATGCACTTGTCTTTTATAATAGAGCACGTTGAAATATATAAAGCGATTGTGGTGCAAACATGAGCTTAATGTCAAACAGTGAAAGTCTAAGGACTTTGTGTACATTCTTGCTTAAGACTAGTAATATTGAAAGTCTAAGGATTTTGTGTACATTCTTGCTTAAGACTAGTCATAATAGCCAGACTATTTTTAAGTTTAACTGACCTAGTGTGAAATCTAGTCACTTGTATATAAATTAATTTTGAAACAGGAGGGCGTTTTATCGAGCTTTGTTATAAGACTAACAGGAAACACTAAGGTAAGACTAGGAAATATTATTTATATGTAAAAGGCTGCATATAAATAAGGTTCAGGAGATTTCAAATGGGAAATACCTAAGCAATGGTTAATATGCATTAAAGTTAAAGTAAAAAGGAAAGTAGATAGTGCACAATGGAATTCCAAGGGACACAAAAGTAGGTGTCCCTTCTAGGGGTAGTTAAAGAGGCATTGGACAAGGAAAAGCCAATGTCTAGCCATTGAAAGGTCAAGGGGATGAAGTTGGAAGGTCATGCACCGCTTAGGCCTATATAACCATGAGTTTAGGGACTATTTGGAATATGGTTGTGTGGAGAATCAAAGTACTAGTCTTACAAGTCCTCAAGCTTATACTGCAAGGACCATTGCATAAGTATCAACCTAATTCTTTCTCTTCCATGCTTCCATTGAGCTACGCATTGCTAACTCTAATCTCTACTCCTTAATCTCTTTTCTATTCATTTCCATAAGCTAATCTCTATCTTCTCCATATAAAATACCTCTTGCCTAATAAATTGCGCATACCTCTTGTTTGTTAAATTGGGCATACTTTGGAGTTCTAGCTGGAGCAAATGGAGTACAAGACAACCTTGAAGGATCTTTGAAGCAAATATCAACAAGGAGGAATCAATGGAATTGTTCTTCACATGATTGGGGACATTTCATAATTACCCACCAAGTAAAGTCATTGCGTCACATTTTTTTAACTTTGTAAGAAATTTTTCATTTTGCTTAGTGTTAGAGTAAATGGCTTCTCAAGGTGGGAAAGACGAAATTGGTGAGAAGGGGAAAAACCCAATGTCCTCTTTCCACATGGAAGAGGATATAACAAAACCAAATAAAATAGATATGCAAGATTTAGACCTTAATGATTATGAGGATATAGAAATGAAGGAAATGAAAGAAAAAATCTCTAATATAGAAAATAAACTTAAGAAAATGATGGGTCTTCATAGCACCTTGATAGGAGAGGAACGATTGGGAGTAAAAGAAATATCTAAAAATATTGGTGAGGGAAGGGAAAAAACTATAGAAAAGGGGTTGAATGAAACCATAATTGAAGAAGGTCCCAAAACTAGAGACCAAGGTATGGTATTCAAAGATTTAAAAGCACCCACTTTTAGTGGAGAAGAGAAGGAGAGAAATAAAGATGCGGTCCATATTTTTCTACAAAAATGGCAAGATTTGTATCTTTTAAGAAATGTGCAGAATCATAACCGCCCTATGCAGTTAGCCTATCCTTACTACAAGGTAAAGCTTATAAGTGGTGGATGAGTTTAGCAGAAGCTAGACAAGTACCTAATTCTTGGGATTCATTCAAGGAATTATTCTTAAAAGAATATCTTCCTGAGAAATGAAGAAGGCCGAAATTGGAAGGAGTGAGATAATTGTTCTATGGAACAAAAGAATTTAAATCTCACCCAATACTAGCTTGCTATAGAGAAATTTTCTTAAAGCTTAAGGAAATAGACAATTTTCAAAAAGTAAGAGGCTTCATTAGAGGCCTAAAAGGGAGTACAAGAAGGAAGTTCGCTCCAAAGAGCTAAAAAACTTAGATGAGGCTATAAGATTTGCAAAAAATGTTGACGATACCATGGGTAATGGTAATAGTAAAGAAAAAGATAAGGTTTTTTCATATAAGCCTCTTAGAGAAAATTTTAGCCCTGAAAAAAGAAAGGGTTTTTTCTTTGAAAAGGAAGAACCTTTAAAAAAGCAAAAATCCAATCCTAGTAAGTTTCTAAAAAAGTAAGATTTTGAGAGAGTGGTTAAAGAAAAAATTTGTTTCTCTTGTCTTGAGTTGGGACATGATAAAAAGCATTGTCCTAAGTCCCAAGGATAAGAACTTACTGGGAATGGTAATTATAAAAAATCAGTGCAAGTGTTAACACTTAAGAATTCTCCTAAATATAAATCGGTCAAGTTCTGTCATTTTGATGAAAAGCATTATTGTATGGTGGCAAAATCTATGTGAGAACCATCATTTGGACCACATGGTTTGGTTTGAGTGCATGGAAATATTAAAGATAAAAAAGTTAGAATCATCATAGATGATAGTGCCACACACAACTTTTTAAATTACAACTTGGTTAAGGAACCTAAGTTGCCTCAAGTCCCAAATTCTCATAAGTATATAGTATTGTTAGCCAAATGGCTA
The DNA here is from genome assembly GCF_041138505.1 of Cibotium barometz. Taxonomy (NCBI): domain Eukaryota; kingdom Viridiplantae; phylum Streptophyta; class Polypodiopsida; order Cyatheales; family Cibotiaceae; genus Cibotium; species Cibotium barometz. Next base: position 36,215,272 of record NC_141059.1, read on the forward strand.
TGATAAAGATGAGTGGGATTCTGTTGTAAACCAATTTGGGATAAAAATTCAAGAGTATGAAGCACTTTTGGATTTTCAAGTGATGTGTCTATCGACCACAGATGTAATTCTTAGTAGGAGGTAATGGTTATTTTCATTGGGGGAAAAGCTATTTGCATAATACACTTAACATTTGAGCATAAAGGAAAATTTATTAGAAGGAGAGAACAATGTACCATCTTCTCCTTTGATAGGTAATATTGAGCTCCAAAATCTTCTCCTTTGATAGGTAATATTGACCTCCAAAATCTTCATCAAGATAATAAAATAGAACAAATGTTTTTCTGTTATGCAATGCCTCAATTTAAAAACCATTGTGAAAAGCTTGATTCAAGTATTTGTGAAGTAGTTAATTCTTCTTTGAACAATTTATTAGAAGAATTTAAAGATGTTTTTCTGGAAACATTGCCAAAAGGTTTACCTTCGGATAGAGGGATAAATCGGCCCATAGAAGTTTTAAAGGATTCAAAGCCAATTAGTAAGCCACCTTATATAGTAAGTTTGTCTGAAAGACAAGAAGTTGAAAAAACATTGGCTAAATATTTAGAACGAGGCTTTATTAGGCTAAGTATGTGCTTGTGCATAGATTATCGTGGATTGAATGCATAGATTATCATGGATTGAATGCATAGATTATCATGAATTGAGTGCATCACAATAAAAAATAAATTTCATATTCCCAGGATAGATGAGTTTTTTGATCAACTCAAAGGTGCTAAATATTTAGTAAGATAGATTTAATGTATGGATATCATCAAGTAAGAATTAGAATTTAAGATGTGTCAAAAATAGCATTTATGACATCTTTTGGGCACTATGAGTTTTTAGTTATGCCTTTTGGTCTAACTAATGCTCCTGCTAGTTTTATGACCATGATGAACACTATACTTCATCCTTATTGAGGGAAATTTGTGATGGTTTTTTTTTAATGATATACTAGTCTTCAGTTAAAATGAACAAGAATATATTAAGCACCTTCGAAAAATATTTCAATTATTGAGGAAAAACAATTCATTTGCTAAAAAGTCTAAATGTGATTTCTTCAAAAAAGAAGTGCAATATCGTGGACGCGTAGTGTCCGAGGAAGGGATTTGTATGGATCCTCATAAAGTTAAAGCTATATTGAGATGGAAGGCCCGATCTAATATAGATGAGTTACAAACCTTTTTAGACCTTGTAGGGTTCTATATCGAAAGTTTATAAGGAATTATGCTAAGCTAGCTGTTCTAATGACGAATCACCTTAAAGGAAAAGGGAAACAATTTAGTTAGACTCATGATCGGCAAAACTAGTTTTGAAAAATTGAGAGTAGCAATAGCTACTACTCCTATTTTGCAAATAGTTGATTTAAATAAAGCTTAAGTATTGGAAATGGATGCTAGTAATTTTGCTGTAGTAGGAGTAGTATTATTGCAAAAGGAAAGACCAGTTGCATTTGAAAGTATATCATGTATATAAATATACTTGCATTGAGCTAAAGCTACCATGTAGATCCATAAAAGGGAGCGCCCCATGATAAAATTCGTGGTGCTTATACTAGATCAAAATGTGTGGAGGAGAAAGAGACCCAAAATACAAGAAAAGATCTTGCTTATTAAGTTGCTCAAAATACAACTAAGCTTCATGCTCATAAAATGCCTTCTAGCTCCACCTTTAAATAGGTGAGCTAGTGGACCTTAAGTCCATTCACACACACACCCTTCTCTTCCCCTTTTACATAACCTTAGTCTTTTAATACCCCCCCTCAATACCAACTATGAAAAAAATTGGAATAGGTGGTATTGAACATAGGTTGCCTTTATAACATTAGGCGTACAAGGTTAGGAATATAGGTGTGGTTACATTGAGATTTAAAATAATTTCTCAGTGGAGTTAGAGGTTGATACAAAGTTAGCCTCTGACTCTTTGTTAGGACATTTAGAAGTGATACGTCCCGTTTGTTTACACTTGTTACATTTCATTTTATTGGAATATTTGATCCAACAATTATTTGCCAAATGACCCACCTTTTTGCAATGGACACACCTTACTTTGATCACTTGATGTGACAAAGCTTGTTCGATATTCGATGAAGTTGTTGCACTTGAAGGTTCAACTCCTGTTGGAATTAGGGTTGCAGGAAAGCACATAAAGCTTGGAGAAGAAGAAGCTAGAATGCACACAACACATGATGTATTAGATTGTGTCAATGTACAAAAGATAAGTTAGCCCTAGAATGATGGACGTATATACAAGCCGGGGGAAAAAACCTCCTAAAGAGGGAAAAAGTGCCCCGGCGGTCCTGAGTGTGTTCACAATCACTGCCTATATATATGGCAACAAATCCCCCCTGGGAGTGATGGTGTAAACGAGAGCTGGCACTCATGTATAGGGAAGTGCCATGCCCGAAGTAGATCAGTCCACAAAGGGGAGCAAGCCCAAAGCTTTGCGGAAAGCTTCAAACTTCTCACGAGGAAGCGCCTTTGTGAAAAGATCGGCGAGGTTGTCTTGTGTTGACACATAGACCAAGCTAATCTCTCCTGCTGAGAGTCTCTCCCTGACATAGTGATAATGCACCTCAATGTGCTTTGTGCAAGCATGAAAAATTGGGTTTCTCGCAACTGCCAATGCGCTCTGACTGTCAGTGTAGATAGAGGTGGTAGACTCCTGAACCGTAGCTGTGAAAGCTGCCCTGTACTCAGCTTCACAACTAGAAGTGGCCACAGTAGTTGCTTCTTGCTCAACCAAGATATGCATGAGCTACCGAGCATGAAACAAAAACCACTTGTGGACACTCTTGTGTCATAGCAACCAGCCCAATCTGAGTCCAAAAAAGCATGCAAATCTGGCGGCAACGATCCCCCCACTCAAGTAGCGAAAGATGCATTTAACTGCCTTCCAATGCTGAGACCCTAGGCTATGCATAAACCTGCTCACCTGTGAGACTGCAAACTGAATGTCCGGCCTCGTAATGCATACATAAATGAGGCAACCAATAGCTGTCTAATAGAGTGTGACATCAAAGTGATCTCCAGCATCATGAAGACTCAACTTCAAACCTGTCTCCATTGGAGTAGCAATAGGCTTGCAGTCTTCAAGGCCAAATCTCCACAGCAATGTCTCAATATACTTTGTCTGACACAAAGCAGTACCTCCATCACACTGCTTAAACTGTATCCCCAAATAATGATGCAAATGCCCCAAATCAGACATCTCAAAAGAGGCATTCAAATCAGCCTTAAAATCAGCAATATGACTCTCATTTGGTCCTATGAGCAGCATGTCATCGACATAGAGAGCAATGATTAGATGTACATCATCCACACGTTTAGCATACAAAGTGCTTTCTGTTGGACTATTCTGAAAACCATGTGCAGTCAAATATGCATGTATCTTTTCATACCAAGCTCGTGGAGCTTGCTTTAAACCATATAAAGCCTTTTTCAACCTGCACACTTTGTTTTCCTGCCCTCTTTGAACAAAACCACGAGGCTGCGATACATACACCTCCTCATGCAAATCTCCATTCTAGGACGCAGTCTTTATGTCCAACTGATGTACATTCCAACCATTATGAGCTGCCAATGCACAAATGCTACGAATGGTAGTCATACGACAAGTGGGAGCAAAGGTCTCATCAAAATCAATGCCCTTTTCTTGAGCATAACCCTTTGCTAGCTTTATAGCGATCAACACTGCCATTTGGCTTTCGTTTCAACTTAAAAACCCACTTACATCCAATGGCCTTTTTACCAATAGGCAAATCACACAAAGACCATGTACCATTCTTCATTATAGCATCATATTCACTTTGCATTGCAGCCAACCAATTTTTTGATTTTTGTGTCTCATCAAATGAAAGAGATTCTTCCTCTTCACACATATTAGACACAGCCAAAGCATAACAATCTGATGCATAAGAGGCATGCTGAAAACCTGAACGAGTACGACTAGATATAGGTGCATCAATTTTACTATCACGCAAGGTTTGCTCATGAATTACATCCTGTAAATCTGCATCAGAAATAGGTTGATCTATGATGTCATTTGAAATCTGCATAGGCTGAGTATTTGCTTCATTAGGACTTACATTTGAATTCCCACCTGTAAATAGAGGCAACAACGTATCAAATACATCCCGTGAGCTCACACCTGTCTCTTTGGTACATGATAACAAAGGCTACATAGCATCTTCCACAAAAACAACATCTCGACTAATCAAGATACGCTTTGACTGCGGATGATACAATCTGTAACCCTTGCTCTCAGCACTGTAACCAACAAAAATGCATTTGACAGCCTTATCATCCAATTTTCTGCATTGTTGCACAGGCACTAAAGCATAGGCCAATCAACCAAAGACACACAAGTGACCAATAGAAGGCTTCTTGCCATGCCAACCTTCGTATGGAGTAATAGACTACAAGGCCTTCGTGGGACACCTGTTGAGTACATATGCAACACACATGACAGCCTCAAGCCGAAACGCATGTGGCAAAGATTGGCTCTTGACCATACATCGTGCCATCTCCATAAGTGACATGTTTTTCCTCTCAGCAACACCATTTTGTTGAGGGGTATACGGCACTGTACATTGGTGTTTTATCCCACGACTAGCCAGAAATGCATCAAACTCTTTAGACATGTACTCCCTCCCTCGATCAGAACGGAGGGTGTCCACAGTACAATTGGATACATTTTCAACCGTAAGCATAAACTGTTTGAAGCACAAAAACACTTCGGACTTTGCTTTCAGTGGATATACCCATGCATGCCTTGAGTAATCATCAATGAAAGTCAAGAAGTACAAGTGTTTACCAAATGACGGAGTTTGCATAGGCCCACATACATCACTATGTACAAGTTGCAATTTGCGAGTGGCCCGCACAGAACCATCCTTTGGAAACGCAGAACGCTGCATTTTGCCCAAAATACAGCCTTCACAAAGATGTTTCAATGGTGCCTCAAGAGGGGGCAATGAAGCAACCATATCAAAATTCTGCAAACGCAGCAAACTAGCAAAGTTCAGATGACCAAAACGAGCATGCCATAGTTTTGCATCTGAAACTGCCTTTTCATCAGAAACTACATTTGCTGAATCTTCCACACACTTGTCATAAGAATTGAGCCTATACAGCCCACGAAACAAGGTGCCAGATACAATAATCGTATCACCACAAGTCAAATCATGAACAGTACATCTGTCATCCACCACAAATTTGACTACAAGTCCAAGTCTAGCAAGCGCAGAGACAGACAATAGATTCTTCTTTATCCTTGGCACATACAAAGCATCTGAAAGTGTGAAAGCGCTGCCATTTGCAGCAGTAAGCATAATTTTACCAATGCCCTTCACTGGGTAAGAAGCATTATTGGCACATGTGACAGTATTCCCATTAGAGACAGCCTCAAGACAAGTGAACATATCACGATGCGAGGTAATGTGCTTTGTAGCACTATCAAAATACCATATATCAAAGTCAACAGAAACTGCCAAACATGCATCATGTACAGATGGGTCATACTGGCAATACACGCTAAACACCCATTCTGTATCCTACACAACAGTTACAGAATCTGCATTTGTAGAAGCATCTGCTATTGTGGTTGCATTTGACTCTTTCTTCTTTGCCTCTTTAGCCTTTAGCTTAGGGCAATTCTTAATGACATGATCAGTTGCCTTACAATAGTTGCACCTGATCTTTTTCTTGCCTTTATCAAGAGCCTTCTCAGACTTATTGTTGCTACCTGTGGAAGGAGGAGAAGTTGCAGACCTATTAATAGGAAAAGAAACAGTGGAAGGGGCTGCCTTACCACTTCTTCTCTACTGGGCAGCAATAAATGCCCGATCAACTGCACGCTGCCTAGCCCTGTTTTGCCTGGACTGCGCTTCTTGCAAGAGCTTGTTGACTAAAGTATCATACTTGACAACATCAGATCTGTCCTCAGTAACTAGTCTCCACGTGGAAGCAAAAGTCTGATATGACTCAGGTAAAGCATCAAGAACAGTCTGCACAAGAGAATGATCAGGAATAATCTCACCTGTAGAAATCAACTGTTCCTTGAGATCTTTAATCTCAGCAAGAAAAACATTCATGTCATCATCTTCCTGCATAATCTTCGATTCTAGCTCTTTACGCAGGTAAGAGATTTTTGCCTCGTTACGACTTGCATACAAACCAGCTAGAATATCCCAAGCCTGTTTTGTTATTTTGGCTGAACGAATATGCGGGGTGATGTTATGTTTGACAGAAAGTGCAATCAAGGCATGAGCCTGCGCATCTTTACCATCCCAACGAGCTTGTTCAGCAGTGGATAAAACAGTAGCAATAGTAGAGCTGTTAGAACCTGCAACATCCTCAAACAGATCCTACATCCACAAAACTTGGACATACATCCATACCCTGCACAATGTTCCACACTCCTTTTGCAACCGAAACATGCTGCATCATGTATACCCAAAGTGGGTAGTTGCTGTCTCCATCCAGTTTGTCATCATCAGCAGAGACAACATGCGAAATACATCATTGCTGTTATCAGCCATGGCCACTGACTGAAACTGATGCAAAAGTTACCTGTAATGAAGTAAAGACTGAACAGAAAACAACTTGTGCGATGTAGCACGGTCCACAATAGAATATGCAAAAAACTGCACTGTCAAAATTTCTGCACAAAATGACGAAAACACCTGTGCATAACTTAAAATGCAAAAACAGAGCCCGAAACGACCTCAGATGCAATTTTTGAGAATGCAAAGCCCTACAGGCTTAATTTGCAGAGTATAGGGAGCTGCAAGTGCTTGTGAAAGCTCACCTCAATCGGAGAACGTGAGTCGGAGGATGCTCGTGGCGTAGCCCTAGGAGCCGATGCCTGCTCTGATACCAATTGTTGGAATTAGGGTTGCAGGAAAGCACACAAAGCTTGGAGAAGAAGAAGCTATAATGCACACAACACACGATGTATTAGATTGTGTCAATGTACAAAAGATAAGTTAGCCCTAGAATGATGGGCGTATATACAAGCCGGGGGGAAAAAACCTCCTAAAGAGGGAAAAAGTGCCCCGACGATCCTAAGTGTGTTCACACACATCACTGCCTATATATATGGCAACAGCTCCTCCCTTTGGCCTCTTTTCTTTATCAAGACAAGATTGAATGACTCCTTCAAGGGTGTGATTAGGTATGTTCTTCAGGGTGGTGACTAAGGTGGGGTACACCTTCTTGACTGCTTTTAGCAAAACAGCTACTGCATCATCTTCATCCATTCTCGCATTCACTGATGCAAGTTGAGCTATAAGGCCCTTAGTGAGAGATAAAAGCTCCAATGGTGTCTCCCTCTTTGAGTTCCAAGCTGAAAAATTCAATTTTAAGTGAGATCTTGGAATTCTTACCACGAGCTCCATAGAGCTTGTCAAGCTCATCCCATTTCTCCTTTGCAGCAGTCGGAAGCTGGTCCACATGGTGAATGAGAGCCTCATCAAGATGGAGCATGATGATGGCTTGTGCCCTCTCATCATCTTCAATATCTTCAGCCTTAGTTTGATCAATAACCTTAGTGCCAGAGATGAATGGCCAAAAACCTTTGGACATCATCTTGTACTTGACAAGAACTTGCCAAGTGTGGAAGCCCTCCCCTGAGAACTTCTTAATTTGGGTATTTTCCTTTGACATTGTGTATTGAAGGGAGATTACAAGAGAGTAATGGGCTGATTTATGATGAAGAAGAAAACCAGAAAGTTTGTGATGTTTTGGCTTAAGTAGAAAGAGAAAGGCTAATGAGAGTGCAACAACCCTTAATCAAGCCAAGGATGTTGCATAAAAAAAGGAGATTAAGATGGTGAAGCTTATGGTTTAGCACTTAGGGTTTGTGCCCAACCACTAATTCTGATGGAGATTAGCTTTATTAGTGTCAAAGAACACTTTGTTTGGTGATTAAGATCACCATTAGTGTTTAGAAACACGATTAGTGCTTAAGAGCATATTTTTGGCATCAATTTACACTTGTATTGGTGATTATATTCAATAGTGTTTAACACTCACTTAGTGTTTAGAAACACTTTGGAATGGCTCCCCTTTGTTGGATTAGTATTCTCATTAGTGTTAATCAACACTAGTGTTTAACACTCACTTAGTGTTTAGAAACACTTTGGAATGGCTCCCCTTTGCTGGATTAGTATTCTCATTAGTGTTTCTAAACACTCACTCAGTGTTTAGAAACACTTTGGAATGGCTCCCCTTTGCTGGATTAGTATTCTCATTAGTGTTAATCAACACTATTAGTGTTTATGAACACTATTAACAAACTTGAGCAAGCTTTCATGGAGAAAAAAATAGTAGGCGCCTGGTTTTTCGACTCCAACGATCGATTCAGCCCGCCATTAGGGCTGAGATTTGAGATCCTAAGCCCTTAGGTCATGGGCTTCAAAAGCCCTAACTTACCTCAGGCCTATGGTGCCCACAGGCGACGTATTGGTGTACGACAACAGCAGCGTAGAAGAAACGGCGTCGGCCTGCTTAGAGCTCAATGCCGCGGCCTCGTGAGAGTAAACCTAGCAAAATTGATGAAACGAAGCTGAGTGCCCAAAGTCTTCTTCAACTTTCTAGTTGAAAGCACGCGGAGATTCGTCCTCCTCAAGCTGCTGGAAGGCCTCCACTGGCTAGGGGTAGATGAGATGCACTCTAAAAACCACTTTTTTGACCTATTCTACACCTTGCAAGTTGCCTAGCTCTGATACCATGATAAAATTTGTGGTGCTTATACTAGATCAAAATGTGTGGAGGAGAGAGAGACCCAAAATACAAGAAAAGATCTTGCTTATTAAGTTGCTCAAAATACAACTAAGCTTCATGCTCATAAAATGCCTTCTAGCTCCACCTTTAAATAGGTGAGCTAGTGGACCTTAAGTCCATTCACACACACACCCTTCTCCTCCCCTTTTACATAACCTTAGTCTTTTAATACCCCATCCTTGCTCAAGAGGTGGTTCAATTTGTTGAGATGGTTGAAGGGGCTCGGTGAGTTCCTATTTGTTTTTTTAAACATTTGGATAAGCAAACGTTTGCTTTTGACTTGCTTTTATATACAGTGGCATTATTTATTTTTCTTGCTTGGCAACATATATATATATATATATATATATATATATATTGAGAGAGAGAGAGAGAGAGAGAGAGAGAGAGAGAGAGAGCTTAAAGTGTTAAATGATTAGTGTAGTGAGTGTTAGATTTGATATCAAGGGTATATTGCTTAGGATGGATGTGGCAAGGAGATAATTTTCATTTGTTTATGGTGATGGTGGTGGACAAGATATTGAAGGTAACATTTTTGATGATTGATATAATATAAGTATTATTATTTTTCATAATCTATTTAATATTAACGGCTCAATTGTAGACTCTCCATTTTGGGAAGGACAGGCAACAACATCTCTAGTTATCGAACTGTTAGAGAGCACCGGTGTTTTACGATATATATAGAAACTTGTTTTTTATGTAGCTTTTGCGTTTTATTTGATAAATTTATATTGCTATTGATACATTCTTTTTGCGAGACAGGGAATATCTTTATTTTTTAGAACCCAGATTATTGATAGGTTTGTATGGTTGATACATTTACAACAAGAGCTTTGGGCTCCTTGGAATTTACAATCTAAGATTGCGAAAGATCGCGGATCAACTTCATGTACATGCAATGTTTGTGGACTATGAAAAGCCTGATAGGTTAGATTTTCGAATCATATTTATATATAGGTTGACAAGGTAAGGACCATGGGGCCCATCATGGGCTTCAAATATAAAGCTTATCTCTACTTACCCTTCGAGGACGAGCGTCTTTTAAATTTTAGAATTGGCTGGAATTAGAAAGTGTAACACAACACATACATCCATGCGTGCTATCGCTTGTGCAATGAGGGCTTGAACTTGTGACCTTGGGACTCTAAAACAACACCTCTCTCTATTGCACTAATTTGCGGCAGCGGTCGACACGGACGAGCCCTTCGTTTTTATACATACAAGAATACTCTTGTCTATCAGGGGACGAGTCAAGCCACTAGTTATTATACAAAGCACCAAAAATTTGTACTTCTTGAAACTCGAGTGCTTTGTCCACAACTCTGGCAATAAAAATATTTTTTACATGGCCCACCAAAGGCGTCTACCTAGTTAATGGCCAAAAATGGGGTTAAAATCCCCCCCTGCTTGATGTAGGTTGATCCTGTGCACTAATATCTGGATTCCATTAACGAATTCTTATTTTTTAGCGTGTTTATTTTCTCAAAAAGCATTTTATAATATCTTAGAATCACGGGTAGCTGGTGATGATCATCGTTCTGTGCGTCCGCTTCATCTATTCGGACTCTCCACCATCTTCTGACAAGTTGTCCATATTGCACCATCATCACACCCACCCCTACACCCAAGTTTGCCTCTCTCTCTCTCTCTCTCTCTCTCTCTCTCATCTATGCAGCTTTTATCTGCTAAATCCTAGCCATAACTTCAAGCCCTAACCCTAAACCCTTGCCCTAGCCTTATCCTTACCCTAACCCTGGACCCTCTGCATCATGGCGGATACTCAAGCTAGCCTTTTGCTGCGCAAGCAGCTCAGAGGTGTTTTTTTTTTTTTGGCTATCTTGGCTGTTTTTGAAGGGTTCTCTGGATCTTAGTTTTTCTTTAAGACGCTGTTTTTTAGGGTTTTCTACTCTTGTGCAGATCTCAGCAGACACCCTGTGGAAGGGTTTTCTGCCGGTCTTGTGGACGATTCAAACTTGTTCGAATGGGACGTGGCGATTATCGGCCCCCCCGATACACTCTAGTACGTCCAAATAAAGAATTTAGCTAATAATGAAATTGTTTTTCATTTAATTACCAGTTTTTTTTAAATAATATTTTAGGTCTGGAGGGCTGCCTACGAATGGTTGAAAATTATTATCAATTTTATGGAGAGTTATAGAGGAATTTTTTTGTTTAGGGTATTGAGTAATTGATATTTCTAAATTTTATTACGTTGCTCCAATCTATTTAAAATTTTATGGAGACGATTTAAATACAGGTGAGTGGAGAATATATTCAATTTCAGTGGGTTCTTATCGCTCTCGCAATATGATTTTTGAATGCAGCGAAGGTGGTTACTTCAATGCCATTATGAGTTTCCCAGTAAATTATCCTAACAGCCCCCCATCAGTGAGGTTCACCTCTGAAATGTGGCATCCAAATGGTAGGTTGATCTCATCGATGGACTATGAAGGGCTTCAGTGTCAACAGTCCTTATTAGAGATGTTTTTAGTGTGTCCAGTCCTTATTAGACATGTTACTAGAATATGAAGAACTTTTGCTAAGCACCCACACTATCTCCTTACACATATAACCTGCCCCCTCTTGCTGCCGGAGCATTTGGATGATGCGTGTTGTGTTTATCGACGGGCGATCATGCCTGTTCATAACTCCCCGTGTGCACATTTTGCTGATGGGTGTTCAAAGGCTCTTTGCTTTCTTACCTCGTTTGGCTCATTTTTATCAATGGATCCCTCACTCCAATTAACTTGTTTGCAATCCTTTTCAGTAGTTTACATCAGCTGATAATTGCCTTATTTTTTTGCCCCCCTTTTTTCCAGTTTATCCCGACGGGCGTGTTTGTATATCAATACTACACACTCCTGGGGATGATCCAAATGGCTACGAGCTTGCAAGTGAGCGGTGGACTCCTGTGCACACGGTATTATAAAACATCATTTTCATGTAACCCAACTTCAGTTATACCTGTGTTCAAAATCGCTTTTTGGAGTTTGTTGAAGGTGTCATGGCACCTTACGTTGTCTGGAAGGTTCTTATAGTTACATTTATTGTTTGGTTGTTTTTGTGCAGGTAGAGACGATATTGCTGAGCATAATATCGATGTTATCAAGCCCAAATGATGAGTCCCCTGCCAATATTGATGCAGCTGTAATGATTTTTTATCATACCTTTTTTCTTATATGTGGAAGTGTGTGTGTGCGCGCGTGTGTGTGCCCAACACGTTTCTCTCTCTCTCTCTCTCTCTCTCTCTCTCTCTCTCTCTCTCTATCTTGTTAGTCTTGGAGTAGTTTCTTTTAAAATTATTTGTAAGTTCAGGTTCATCTGGCCTTATGATGGTATATGTATTGGACAAGGAATGAGGCCTGACTTGCATATTTGAAGAGGCAGCTTGACATTCTCAAAACGGAGGGAGGTTGATGCCATAGAGAGCTATTACTCAACATTGTTGAGGTGATCCTAGACAAATAGCTGATCGCTGCTACTTTGAATTCATTGTCTCCATCTTATCTTTGTTTCTACATCTCCTTCAACGTGTTTATGAGAGGAAACCCAAATTCTCACACATTTGATTGAGGAGTTGGTGGGTCTACTATTGTAGGAGGAACAAACCAGGATAAACATGTCAGGTATGCGTGGTGGTGATGATAAGGCATTTGCCATGAAAGACAAGGGCAAGGGTAAGGCATCTTCATAGGGTGGTTATTAGTAAAAAGCTGATTGGCATGCAGTAAGTCAAATGTTGATAAGCATGATGCTTGGATAGCCAAGAAAAAGGGCAAATGCCGTTACTACAAGAAACCTAGCCATTACATTCATGAGTGCAAGAAAAGGCTTGCAAAAGAAAAGAAGAGAGATTTTGGCATGTCAGTGGTTGATGCTTTAGCTCCATGTGCCAAGATTAAAGACCAAGATTAGCTCCATGTGCCAAGATTAAAGACCAATCTGCAAACTTTGTGCAAGATGATTGGGCTTTTTGATCACATGCAAATATGAACCTGCAAAAGAGGATACTTGTTTTACTGCTATAGAGGATGGCATGGTACTTCGACAGTTGTGCCAACAACTATTCATATCCTCCGAAGGGTGTTGCAAAGATAGTGCTCAAATGGTGGGACTATCACTTTGTTAGATGTGTTATAGGTACTTGGCATCAAGAAGAATTTGCTTTCAGTGTAGCTCATTGATGGTAAGTGCAGAGTATGATTGTAATGTTGGTGATATAATTGTGGCTTTCGGTACACTATGCCATGGTTGTACCGATAAGTATGATGGAGTTGTATATGATGCATTTGCAGTAACTGCTACATTTGCAATGGTTGGTGTAGAGCTTTAGCATGCACGTTTTGGGCATGTCAACTTTGGCAGTTTGATGCTTTTCGAGAGGCATCACATATTTTCAGAGATGCCATATTTAGAGACACCTGTCATGTCAAACATGTTTGTGAGGGGCATATATTGGGTAAAATGCATCGGAAACATTCCCAGAGGATGGTTCAAACAAGGCTGTTTGGAAATTATAGCTCATACATGCTGATGCTTGTGGTCCAATGAGGACACGGTCTTTCGGAGGACACATGATTGTCACATTCATTGATAACTTTTCTAGATTTTCTTGGGTTTATCCACTAAAGGCAACGTCAGATGTGTTCATATGCTTTCAACACTTTGTGTTGATGGCTGAGAATGAGATGAATCTGAAAATTCAGATCCTACGTATAGATGCAAGGGGGATACATGTCACATGCTTTCAATGCTTATTTGTTGGAAAGAGCCATGAAGCATCAATGCACGGTGCCATTACACCTCTGCAAAACAGTGTGGTTGAGAGGAAGAACATGTCTCTTATGGAGATGGCACGATGCATGGTTAAGGCATAGAAATTGCCACATAAGTTTTGGATGGAAGTTGTTGGTTGTGCTACATATGTGCTTAACTGAAGTCCCCCACACGAGGATTTGCCAATAGTCTTCTGAGCCATATAGATTTAAGTGTTGCTATGAATGTTGTTCTGTACTTGAGATGAAGTGGCCAGTGTTGGTTGCTTCTTGCTCAACCAAGATATGTAAGAAGTACCCAAAGAAGCAATTACCACTAGTGGATACTCGAGTGTCAAAACAAGCAGTTCAATCCAAATCGCTGAAAACATGTCACGTGCATCCCGCACTTGGATGCCACGTAGACATATTTGAACAAGAAGGTGCAGGACCTCGAGTGGAAACTGGTCCCATGTAAGCTGAGTTCGTGACGAGTTAGCCAGGGTTCCACTCTACGCATCCGAGGTCAGGTGTGCATTGTCCTGCACATGAAGCAGTGCTAGTCCGTACGGTGAGTCTCCCTCTGGAATGATGTTAGATGATCTATGTATGTGGTTTGCAACCGGATGCGGGACATTTGTAGAAGCATGTAGGATTTGCATGTAGAAAAGGGGTCCAGCCCATAGGGCTACTCCAGAAGAGAGCCAAGGCTCTTGCATGGGCATGGGGTAGGCTTAGAGCCACCCCAAGGGGGCAGTAGGGCCCCAAGCTTTGCCCACCAGCCCTAGTGTGGGCTGGGCAGGCTGTCGGCCAGCCCTAGGGGGCCTGGCCAGGCAGCCTACAGGCCCTTGGGCCTTGCCCAGCCTGTCGGCGGCCAGGTGTGGGGGTAGACCACACTGCTTGCGCAGCCTAGTCCATGCACAGACTGGCTAGTTGGTTGTCCAGTGTGAAACGATGGAAAAAGGCAGCATTTAATGCTGTGTCCAGGTCGTGAGGGATTATCTAGTAGGCTGACCCCTGTTGAGCTGGCCGACCAGAGCAAGAAAGGGGTTTAAATACCTAGCATTGAATTCAGTTTTAGCATCTCATAATTCACAATCGGTGGTGCGTTGCAAGGGCCAGGACAGCCAAGGGGAAGCAAATACACCATTTGTGGTGGGGGCCCTAAGAGGGTATTTGGGACCCAATACTGTGTCCTCTTCTTCCTCTCCCTCTTTCTCTCAATTTTCTGCACATGTTCTTTAGTATTGTGCGTTATATTCATCGCGAATGATTGCTGAATTCTGAGCATTGAAGTTACTGATTCTTCCACGAAGCTTCCGCATGTTACAAAACATGTAGCTGAATATCACCCCCTGGTATAAAACAATCCAAGAGATTAGGTGCCTTGTAAGTACCTGAAGAAAAACTTCACAGCTTGCCAATGTTTAGATCCTCGGCTATGCATAAATCTCCTCCGTTACCATATTGAATGTGGGGTCTCATATTGCACAAGTAAATCAAGCATCCAACGGCCTGGCTATAAATCTTGGTACCAAATGGTTCACCGGTCATGAAGACTCAGCCTAGCACCTGATTCATAGCAGTGTAAATGAGCTTAAAGTATTCAAGTTTAAACCTTTTTAGCAGCCCTTTTATATACTTGGACTGCCATCATCACGTTGATGAAGTGTATACTCAAGTAGTAGTGCAATGGACCCATATCTATCATCTCAAATACCCTCATCATTAGGTTCCGAGAGTAACATGTCATCCACCCATATCTGTCATCTCAAATACTCTCATCAGTAGCATGTCAACCTTTTAAAGGGTTATGACCGCAATTGAGTTGGACGCTCGAGTTGCAGATGGGAGCAATGGAGATTCGAATGATGGAAGACCGTGCGGCAACATCTCGTGCTGCTGTACAAGACGACGTTGGGCCTCACGTGGAACACGAAAGATACCTTGCGGCTTTAGACGCAAGAATGACACCAATGGCTTCCTCGAGCCATTTTCTCGAGAAAATGAACTTCATGGTAAACTTGATCCCACAACTCTTTATTCCTAGTTGCATGTTAGAAAAATGAATAACTTATAGAGTGATCTTGGCTAGTTGGTACTTGGAAGGTGGGCCATTCCTTGGTGGATCCAGTGGGCTCATGCCCACACTAGATTAGGTACGGTGGCGGCTAATGTTTGGGACGAGTTTGTCCTTGACCTTAAGCGGCAATTTCTACTGCCTCATTACCTTGAGCGACTCGAAGACGAGTTTAGGGGGCGCGTCAAAATGCGAAACTAATAGTTTGTCAATAAAATTTCAAACTTATGTTTGCAATTGGGCTTATGTGACAAGGATAAGAAAAGGGCAGTTCCTTTATGGCCTTGACACACAAATCCAGTGGGAGGTGCGTATGTTTAGGCCAGCCACCTTTGAGTACGCACTCTTGCTTGCGCAGAGTGTTGAAATGAAGCACAATGGCGGAAACCCCAAGACTTCCCAGCTTGCCACTCCCAAGGCAACCGCCTTGGGGGGGAAAGGCCAGAACCAGATGGGGTCTTCTCTAGGACAAGGCATGGGAGCCTCTGGCTCTAAGAACTCGACCAATGCGCCGAAGCTTACTCCAGACCAGAAAGCTCAAGCAGGTAAGACTAGTGGTGTCACGTGCATCTCGCACTTGGATGCCACGTAGACATTTCTGTACAGTAGGTGCAGGACCTGGGATGGTGAACTGGTCCCATGTGAGCCCAGTCCGGGACGAGTCAGCCAGGGATCCATCTCAGTTGTCCGAGGCCAGGTGTAGGGAGCCGTCCCACACCTCTGCGCAGCATGCCCAGCAGCCAGGGTGCTGCCCAAAATCATGCGCAGGCTGGACAGCATAGTATAGAGTGTGAAAACACTTTATTGAATATATCTCAGTCGTGGAGCTCCCTGAAGCCAGCCGACTGGAGACAAGAGGTGGTATAAATACCCCAGCCCATAATCCATGTTTCCATCTCATAATTCACCAAGTGCTCCAAGCAACCAAGGGCCAGGACAGCCAAGAACATTGCTAAAGCAAAGGGGTGAAGGACTGAAGGTCAAGGGCAGGTTTTCCAGCCAAGAAAAGGTCAAGTACTTTGTATTTGTTTTCAGATTTACATCATTCTAATAAAGCAAATACACCATCCGTGGTGGGGGCCCTACAGAGGGTAATTGGGACCCAATACTGTGTTCTCTCCATCTCCCCTCTCTCTCTATTTTCTGCACATCTTCTTTCAGTTTTGTGCGTTAATTCCGTCGCGAAAAGAGTGCTGATTTCTGAGTTTTGAAGTACTGATCCTTCTCCGAAGCTTCCGCATATTACAAGTGGGAAATTGAGTGCTGAGGAGACAGCTTAGTACAAGGAGGGTAGGTGTTTCTTTTGTCACACAAAAGGACACATTGCTAGGGATTGTCCAAAGAAACTACCATTCCACAGACAATCACCCCAGCCTTCATGGCTTTTGTGGTGAGAGCGGCTGTTCTTAGTTCTTTAGATCCCAGTGCTTCGATTGGTGCAATCGTTAGCCGGGAGCTCGAAGATAGGTGGTCTTTGGCTACATAGGTGGCCAGAGAGTCGACTTGTTTGACAGCGGTAACATGGAGGATGTGGTCACGGAACAGAGCGCTCGGCAAGCTTGTTTCGTCCCGACTTCAGTGGACAAGAAAGTTGAGGGGTTTAGCACATGCATGACGACAGACATCAAGTTTGAAGCTCAAGGTGCTAAATTAGTGATTGAGGGCAGAGTTTGTGCGAGATTTTATGGTTGCCCCTCTTGTAGGAGCAGACATGATTCTGAGAATTCAGTGGTTTCACCGTTTCACAAGTTCCAGCTAGATATCGATTGGGACAGGCACACTTTTCGGATTATCCGGAATGTGTCCAAAGCTCCAGGAACCATTACGTGTGAGCCAAGAATCTTGAACTTTTCTCTCATAAGCCACTTGCAAGCCAAACGAGCAATTAGAAAAGGCGCACATTGTGCGATGATATACATCTAGACTGCCAGACGGTGGCTAATGCTTCTGAGAAGTACCGAGCTCTCCATGAAAAGTTTGAGAAGATTTTTCTTCGGGACAATCTCCCTCCCTAGCTCCCCCTCCCCTCCCCCCCCCCACCCGGTCTAGACCTGAGGACCACAAGATAGACCTCCTCCCAGGCTCGGATTCCCCAAGCAAGTTGCATGTCCCTCTTGGGTCAAAACAGCCCCCAAACAATCTCCACATGCATCACACTCGACCACAAAAGGTCTATGCAAATCTG
This sequence comes from Cibotium barometz, assembly GCF_041138505.1. Taxonomy (NCBI): domain Eukaryota; kingdom Viridiplantae; phylum Streptophyta; class Polypodiopsida; order Cyatheales; family Cibotiaceae; genus Cibotium; species Cibotium barometz. The sequence continues at coordinate 36,233,101 of NC_141059.1, forward strand.
GAATAATAAGAACTGGCCCTGATATGATGGCATCCTTCAACTTCTAAAAAGCTGTCTTTTCGGGTTCCGACCAACGGAATGTTACTTTTTTCTTCGTTAGATCATGTAACCGTGAAGCTAAGAAAGCAAAGTGTCGAATAAATCGACGATAATAAGAGCATAAACCAATAAAGCTCCTAACTTAATGCACATTCTGCAGTTCTGGCCAATCCTTGATGGCTTGTATCTTTGTGGGATCCATGCGTACTCCATTCTTGGAAACAATATGCCCTAAGTAGTGAATTTCTGACAAGAAGAATTCACTCTTCTTCCCGTTGATGAAAAGCTTATGTTTCCTTAGCTCTTCAAAAACAATGGCAAGATGCTCTTTATGTTCAGCCTCACTCTTTGAAAAAATGATAATATCATCAAAGAAAGTTCCTGTGAACTTGCGGCGATGTCTAAAAATTCTGTCCATTATTCTATTGAAAGTGGCGGAGGCACAAAGTTGAGTTTTTCATTAGCTTATCATCCTCAGACGGATGGTCAGAGTGAAATTGCAAATTCAGCTGTGCTTAACTTGCTCAAGTGCTATGTATTTGAGCAGAAGTTAGATTGGGAAAAGTATTTGCCATTGGTTGAGTTTGCATACAATAACACAGTGCATTCTTCAACTAATAAGGCTCCATTTGAGATAGTCTATGGCAAGGTGGTACTTCCATCTATCTTACGAACAAAAGATGAAATCTTTGCAGTCGATGAGTATGTCCGTGATTTGGATATTGCGTTTGCATAGGTTCGGATAGCCATAGAAAGATCTCAAGCTAAGCAGAAAAAGGTAGCTGACAAACACAGGCGAGAGGTGGTTTTCAAGAAAGGTGATTGGGTATTACTTAAGTTTGAGATAGCACGTCTTCGGAAGTGTCTAGGTAAGGAAGGCCGGTTTCCTAAGCTTTCAAATAGGTTTTACGGGTCATTCCAAATTTTGCAAAAAATAAATGAAGTGGCATATAGATTGGTATTGCCCGAGCATTGGAAAATACACAATGCCTTTCATGTCAGTTTGTTGAGGCCTTATGTGGGACCACCTCCTATGGAACCAGTTTTGGAAGATCCACCAAAAGTGGATGAACTTGAGGAGGTATTGCAACCTGAGCAGATAGTTTTTCATAAGAACGCAAGCATGCAGGTGGCAGGCTAGTGCATAGGTATCTTGTGAAGTTTAAAAACTATTCGGCTATGGATGCTAAATGGATGGACGAGGATCATTTTGCAGATTATCCGGAACTTCTGAAGGCCTAGTTGGAAGCATTTCAGTTGTGGTCAATTGCTTAGAAGCCGGGGGGAATGTCACAAAATTCCTTACAGCTTCTATTTTTTCTACTATTCATGTGTGGCATGTGGAGCTTGACATGACATACATGTATGGCTGGTGTAGCCTGACATGGTGTACACGATATAAACACAAGTCCTTCCATGGAGTGGCAATCCCATGGACAAGATATCGTCCTGGCCATACACGGGTGGCAGCGATACAGACTCCCGTCCATATGACACAATCCTGTTCACACACGGGTGGCACGAGACTGGCTCCCATCCAAGTGACACAAAGTAACTAGCCCTTTCACATGAGACACCAGCTGGCGTCATGTGAACATGGCACAAATCTAGCCTCTCTATGGAGTGACTAACAGTCCCATAGAAGTGGCACCAGAAATGGAGATGAACCAAACGGGCAGCCAAATGGTGACACCATTGGGACTGACGGTCACTCCACTGTGCACTTGGCATTGTCTGAATCCAGCATAATAGGCACTTCTGACAAAGCCACCTTGAGGTTCTTGAATGCCTCCCACGCTCGTGGAGTCATTCAGATCCGTTGCCTTCTAGACTTGACACCCTTTAGCAGATCGGTGAGATCCACCGAGAGGTCAAAAAATTTGTCTGTAGGTGGAGTACGCCTGGCATATACCCACAAAGGATATAATGTCATATGCAATCTATGGTACTTCCCAATTGACAAGCTCGACCACCTTGGCAAGATCAAGTCGGATGCCCTCAACACTAATTATATATCCAAGGTAATGAACCTCGAACAAATAAAATTCTGACTTCTTCTCATTGACATAGAGCTCGTTGCTTTCCGGCAACTTGAAGACTTTCTCCACATCAATGTTGTGCTGCTCAACAGTAGCTGAAAATTCCAATATGTCGTCCAAAAATATAAACACACACTTTCCTATTAAGTCCCTGAAAACACGCATCATCATGCGGTTGAATGTGGCTGGGGTGTTCGTCCAACCAAAAGGAAGGACCACAAATTCATAGTGAGCTCGTTCCGTACGAAAGGCTATCTTGGGGATGTCCCCCTGTAAACGGAAGGGCAACTGTACACGGAAAATCTTATTAATCATGAAATCTAAAAATACACATAAGCATGCAAGATAAATCAAGATGACAAATCTACACAGTACACCACACTAGGGGCCAGAAGATGGGCTGAACCCCCCCCCCCCCCCCCCCTTTATGGTTAGATTACCAAAAAGGAGTCTGCTCCCAATACAACTTTGCGGGTACCTAGGGTTCACCACTGGCTGCACCTGTTTCTTCCGATACAACACGAAAACAAGAAAACATAACATAAACTGAATTTGCTAATAATTCTCAACACAAGTGAGCATTCCCGGCATCAAGTACATGCAAGACAACTATGGACAGCCCATAGCACTCCCACATCAGCCCGGGACAACTCAACATCATCGTCTTCTTCCTGTCTGGCTCATAGAGCGAGTCGACCAGCCCTCAAAGGCTGTTTTCAACAGTCAACCAGCCCTCAATAGCCTCAGAAGAAATCGACCAGCAGCTATACACAAGCCTGCAAGCCCCCGGTCAGAAGAAAAACTATCCAAATGCCCACGACCAGCTCTTCCTCTCTGTTTTTATCCTCTGTCCAGCCTCTGTTCAAGCTGTAAATCAACCGGCTAGTAGTGGAGAACATGCAAAGGGGTCGGCCAGCACCTCCCATGCACCTGTTAGGTTTTTGTCACGATAGAAGGCTGTAAACAGCCTGTAGAAGCAGTCGACCAGCTCCCATGCACCCGGAAAAGCAGGCGCCTCACATAAAACTCGAGTCTTACTCCAGATTAGAGCTCCTCCGCCAGTTTTAGCTCCCACGTGTGCTTTTTAGGTCCAAAAGGGGGCGCCTACTTGAAGGAGGCCCAAATAATGTCCAGGCAAACAAGACAAGTCATCCAAATATGGGACCGTCACTTCATAGGAAGGCCAGGGTTTTCACATTTTGTTGTGCCAGATTCGTGCCCGACTAGAATGTCTTGTACAATTTTCATGAAAGGGAGATTTCATCCATTACATGTGCATGTGCATCCATCTGTGTATGCTGGACTTGTTTTCGCGTGACTTGTTTTCTTGTGACTGCTTGCTATGTCGTGCCAGTGCATTGGACGGGGATGCCCCCCAGTGTACCGTGGGTGTGCCTGTCTGTTGATGCATTGGTTGTGGCATGTGAACAGGTGGTAAGTATATTTTTAAACCCATTTTCTAATGTGATATGTATAACTTATGCTAACCTTTGTATTTATAATGTTATGCGTTCACATTCATTAAACCATTGACAATGGGCAATAATAAGTGTGGGTGCCCAAAGTTCATTTGAAGAAAGTCTTGTGTAAACAAATCTTGCCATGAAGATTAAACACACGCGAGGAGGTTGGACGGGGCCACGTAAGAGGAAGGCGTGGAGGAAAGGTGAAAGCGACCTTCACCCACTCTCTCTCTCTGAAACTCGCAGCAGGTGCCCAGGGGACTAGGGCCTTTGACACACTTGTTGATACCATCAATGCATGTTAAAACACTTAAACATGGCCACAGCCTTAACACATATCCATCATCACTTTGCATAAAACATAAAGCTGGACAAAACATCCACAAATGCTGAAAATGGAGCTTGCACGTGTGACACCGCATAGAGGCCGGAATGGGCCGACCCCCCCCCTTGGAGTATTTTATTACCCAAGGAGAATAATATCATGTAAAAGCTTTGAGGGCCTTACTCTCCCCACGGGAGATGCCGGATTATCCATATACAAATGCCATAACACAGCCCAACACGAGGCAACCAAGCCGGAACATAGGCTGTAGAAATGCCGAGCCAACAATATAATCCATATACCTCCGTGTGGGTACTGATTCTTCCCCAAAAACCACGGGTCTTCATGCAATAGAAAGGGTACAGCAAGTACAACTCTCCATTCAGCCGGTACAGTGGTTGGTACAGTCGGTACGATGGCTGGTACAGCAAGTACAGCAAGTGCAGAAGCTGGTACAGCCGGTACGATGGGTGGTACAAGTACAGAAGCTGGTACAGCCGGTATAGGTGGTTGGTACAGCAGGTACAGCAAGTACAAATGCTGGTACAGCAGGTACAATGACTAGTACAACAGGTACAGTGGCTGGTACAGTCGATACAGAGGCTGGTACAGCCGGTACGATGGCTGGTACAGCAGGTACAGCAAGTACAAATGCTGGTGCAACAAGTACAATGGCTAGAAATCATAATAAATGATTAAATACCCTTGCCTTAAATATTTCTTCGCGATGGAAGCCTCCAAAACAGTCCCCAACAGCCGGTATTCTTCATGGGCAGCCTTCAAGAGAGAGAGAAAGAGAGTAGCCATCATTAGGGCAGCCTTCAACGGTGGTAGAGGCTAGTGTTGAGCAAAGCCTCCATTAATGAAGAGAGAGGGCTCCAATTTATAGATTTGGGCCTCCCATGAGCTAAAATGGCAAGAGAAGGTTACGATGACAAGTGGAGAGCCACACAATAGCTGAGGTGACAAGTGTGAGGCCACTTGTCTCACTTTGATCCTTTTTCTAACAAGTGTCAGGCCACTTGTCTCACTTTGGTCCACTTTCTTGCCACATGTCCCAATCTAAGAGATGGGTCCTTCCATAATCTTTACCTCTAAAAATATCCCAACTGGTAGACATTCTGTCATAGGCACTTTGCCAACTCTTGGTATCTGCTCAATTCCAGATGTAATGACGCGAACAGAATTTCCATCGGAGTCGGGCCAAAAATAGCAACTCTCCTAAATTTTAGGAGTGTGGTCCTTTGTATTCTAGGATAATCCCCCATTCCCAAAGCTTGTACTTTCCAAATATTTAAACATCTTGGAGTCCACCAGATCCCTTTCAGACTGGGAAATGTCCAGGCTGGTGACATCCTCCCCAGCTTCTTAAAAGTCGTCCGCAACTTTAAGCTTCAAGCCATATATCCAAGATATAATCATGTGCCATCGATTGGGCGAGACGAGACAGTCTCAAAAATCCAATATTACTGAAGAATCCATGTCCCAAAGAAATGGGCGAGACTAAATAAGTCTCCATAATACCAATATCAAAATCATGTCCCAAGATAAATGGGTGAGACAAAAACAGTCCCATAAGTCCAAATATCATAATGATGTCCCAAGTAAATGGGCGAGACAAATCAGTCCCATAAGTCCAGATATCATAATCCATGTCCCAAGATAAATGGGCGAGACAAATCAGTCCCATAAGTCCAGATATCATAATCCATGTCCCAAGTAAATGGGCGAGACAAAATAAGTCTCATGCCAACAAGACATCGGTCCACATGACCCTTGGCATAGACATAAGTCCCGTCATGTCCACTTTACCACTTGCACTCCGTGTTGGTACTCTGACCACACACCTTGGATGAGAGGTGGGCTCAAGTAACAAGATAAAACAATCACTCGCAGGCATAGATAACCTGGAGTTCCATAAGCATTTCTGCTACTTGAAAATATTCCGCCTGCCATCATAACACACCATGTGTGCATGGCATAGTTACCACGGAACGTCGTTCCGCCTTCCCGGAACGCCGGAACGCCGTTCCGGGCGAAGGCACGTCCCCGGAACGTCGAAACGTTCCGCAAAAAAAAAATAAAAAAAATTTGGGGGGGGGTGTGTTTTGCTTGCAGAAATGTATGTTCATGTCTTGGGGGAGCAAATATTAGGAAGCATATTTGGCTATCCGTAAACAAAAAGTTACATTTTTTTGTGTCATATGCTGACATGTCATATGACGTGGCGTTCCGCGACGTTCTCGATCCGCTCCCGTTCCCGTTCCCGCTCCCGTTCTAGCATCCGACGTTCCCGGAACGTTCCCGTTCCGTGGTAACTATGGTGCATGGCCGGAATCCACACGGGCACCGCCCGAAAGTCCACAAATGTCCTGCCATGTCCTTGGACTCATATGCATCCACTCATATGATCCATACACATGCCCAGGTATAATACATACATGCATCCGCATGTTTCTAGGCCTGACACGCATTCGCATGTCCCTAGAATATAGGGGTTTGTGACATTCCCCCCGGCTTCTAATCAGTTGACCGCAACTGAAAAGCCTCCAGATAGGCCTCATCCACTCTGTGCTAACCACACACCTTGGAGTAGAGGTGGACTAAATTTATCCATAAAAGCATCATATCCATGAGATATCCAAAGATTTCTTCTATATAAACTCGGACAGATTCGTCCATAGAAATTGCCTGTTAAGCCCAATATCTATATAAATCTCGTCCAAGAAAGAAATCTCCATAGATATAATCCATCCCAATAAAGGGAGCCATAAACAATGTTTCCCTGAAACCATCTCAAGGCAAACAACACCACCTTTCTCCTTGCATAGCTATACAAGGGTTAGTGAACATCAAAAACACTTCATAGCAAAAGCACTAACTTTGCAAACTCAAAGTATACTTAGCTTTTCTTTGCCAGGTTTGTCATGAAGCCAAAAGAAATATCTCGTCACCATATCCTTCAGATATCCTGAGATATATCTCCATATAGCTTGCCTGTAAGCTTGATAATATAATCCACAATATCCATATGGAAAGAGTGCTAAACGTGTGCACATAAAGCCAACTTCACACTTCCACGATAAAATTCTGTGAATTCATAAATCCTTCGATCAACAAGCTGTTTACTGCTCATGCTCTTGCTTCATAAGCTATGAAGCGGTTGGCCATGCTTAACAACAATGATGGTAAGTGTGGTCCCCACTTGAGATCTTTTCTCTTCCTTATTGATAGAAGGAAGCCTCCGCTTCCAAGAAAGCCTATGCTCTGATACCAATGAAACTCGCAGCAGGTACAGCAAGTACAAATGCTGGTGCAACAAGTACAATGGCTAGAAATCATAATAAATGATTAAATACCCTTGCCTTCAATATTTCTTCGTGATGGAAGCCTCCAAAACAGTCCCCAACAGCCGGTATTCTTCATGGGCAGCCTTCAAGAGAGAGAGAAAGAGAGTAGCCATCATTAGGGCAGCCTTCAACGGTGGTAGAGGCTAGTGTTGAGCAAAGCCTCCATTAATGAAGAGAGAGGGCTCCAATTTATAGATTTGGGCCTCCCATGAGCTAAAATGGCAAGAGAAGGTTACGATGACAAGTGGAGAGCCACACAATAGCTGAGGTGACAAGTGTGAGGCCACTTGTCTCACTTTGATCCTTTTTCTAACAAGTGTCAGGCCACTTGTCTCACTTTGGTCCACTTTCTTGCCACATGTCCCAATCTAAGAGATGGGTCCTTCCATAATCTTTACCTCTAAAAATATCCCAACTGGTAGACATTCTGTCATAGGCACTTTGCCAACTCTTGGTATCTGCTCAATTCCAGATGTAATGACGCGAACAGAATTTCCATCGGAGTCGGGCCAAAAATAGCAACTCTCCTAAATTTTAGGAGTGTGGTCCTTTGTATTCTAGGATAATCCCCCATTCCCAAAGCTTGTACTTTCCAAATATTTAAACATCTTGGAGTCCACCAGATCCCTTTCAGACTGGGAAATGTCCAGGCTGGTGACATCCTCCCCAGCTTCTTAAAAGTCGTCTGCAACTTTAAGCTTCAAGCCATATATCCAAGATATAATCATGTGCCATCGATTGGGCGAGACGAGACAGTCTCAAAAATCCAATATTACTGAAGAATCCATGTCCCAAAGAAATGGGCGAGACTAAATAAGTCTCCATAATACCAATATCAAAATCATGTCCCAAGATAAATGGGTGAGACAAAAACAGTCCCATAAGTCCAAATATCATAATGATGTCCCAAGTAAATGGGCGAGACAAATCAGTCCCATAAGTCCAGATATCATAATCCATGTCCCAAGATAAATGGGCGAGACAAATCAGTCCCATAAGTCCAGATATCATAATCCATGTCCCAAGTAAATGGGCGAGACAAAATAAGTCTCCTGCCAACAAGACATCGGTCCACATGACCCTTGGCATAGACATAAGTCCCGTCATGTCCACTTTACCACTTGCACTCCGTGTTGGTACTCTGACCACACACCTTGGATGAGAGGTGGGCTCAAGTAACAAGATAAAACAATCACTCGCAGGCATAGATAACCTGGAGTTCCATAAGCATTTCTGCTACTTGAAAATATTCCGCTTGCCATCATAACACACCATGTGTGCATGGCCGGAATCCACACGGGCACTGCCCGAAAGTCCACAAATGTCCTGCCATGTCCTTGGACCCATATGCATCCACTCATATGATCCATACACATGCCTAGGTATAATACATACATGCATCCGCATGTTTCTAGGCCTGACACGCATCCGCATGTCCCTAGAATATAGGGGTTTGTGACACTCTCTCTCTCTCTCTGAGAGGCCTAGATACATGAGTATCTAGGCCTCTCAGAGAGAGGCCTAGATCACTTCATGAGTATCACTGATGATGGATTTATTGAGAGGCCTAGATACATGGAGGGATTTTTACCACACGGCTCCCGAGTGGCTATTGGTCAGCTCAGAGTTTCATCACACCGATTGGAGATTGAGACTGGCAGAGCAGCACGGATCCCCCGAGAGGAGAGGGTATGCAGATTGTGCAGAGAGGAGGTGGAGAGTGAGGAGCATTATGTATGCAGATGCAGAGCATATACAGCCATCAGAGAGAGATATCCCATTTTATTCAGAGAGCCACATTCCCTACGCCAGATCTTTGAGACAGCAGACCAGCGCATACTGGGGAGATACATTCTAGACATACAGCGCCACAGAGAGACATTATTACAGGCTCAGACAGCTCCAGAGGGGGGGGCGACAGACACAGATTACTACATTTTTTCAGAGATCCATACCCCTCCCAGCCCCTACACGGCAGGGAATTACTCTCCAGAGAGCAGAGACACTTAGAGCCCGCAGGAGACAGAGGACACCTGGCTTTCGGACACCACGCCTATACCAGAGAGAGATGACAGAGATCAGAGCTCAGTTTGACAGAGAGGGTGCGGAGCGACTGGCTCGCTTCAGAGCACACCCAGGCATGTTCTTCAGGGAGCTGTGGACACCCCCTTCACTGATGTATACCATTTTATACCCCCAGTATGGTACAGGATGGAGCTAGCTAGGTTGCATATCATGATTGTATACTCCATGCATACAGCTTTGCATTCTCCTAGTAATAGGGCTCCATCCCCTGCACACCCAGATTCAGCTTTTTTATTCAGTACTTTTTCATTTTGTTGGGATGACAGAGGATACCCCATACAGGTACTCCGATTTGTCTCATAGGCCGAGTTCGGTCTTTTGGAAGACGTTAATAAAATCTTTCTTTCTTTCTTTCTTTCTTTCTTCTTGGACTAGCATGCGAAGAAGAAAAAGGCGACAACCTGTAACTCAGCCGGTATCTCTCAGCACATCGTACCTACTCTGTACAGCAAGTTGTACCTGATTCGTATAACAAGTATATGCCTGAACCAACCTGTGTGCAACATGGTTATTACTCCGTATACCAAGTACCTGCCCGAACTAGTATGCACCTGAGCCTGTAGGCTGAACCGTTCAGCTCCACGTGGAATGGCACTAATTCATACTGCAAAAACAGGTTTTTTTGCTTTTGTCTAGCAAGAATTTTGTGCAAGCCAAATCTCTTTACCCTGTTTTGCAGAGCTTTTCTAGAATTTTGTGCAAGCCAAATCTCTTCCTACTAATGGAGCTCTTGAGGATGCAAGAGTCAGGATGCTAGAGGACGGGACAAGAGACCTGGATTGAAGCTGGGAGTGTTTTCTCTAGGTGAACCGGCTATCCTGTCACCGTGGTTGAGCACTTTGTCAAGTGTTAGTACAGGAGTGCCTTCGTGCACGGTCCCGGAACACGAGTTTCGTGCAAGTGTTTAGCCCAGGAAAGGTGAGGATTGCCCGAGATTGGTCTTCATCACAACGGAATTCTTCACCGACACATATACTATTCTAGTATTTGTATTCACTCCATGTTTTGGAGAATCTGGCTTGGCTCTCATGCCGGTGAAACTTGTAATCATCAAATATTCCAAGAAATACATTTTTTATTGAGGGGGGGGGTCGGCCCTTTCCGGCCCCAGTGGTGGTGTCAAGTTGTGTATTGTCATTTTCAGATTTGTGGATGCTTATATTGTTCATTAATATCAAGTTTAAGTGATCTAAGTTTGTACATTTGTTTTCCGATCGTGGTTGGTCTCCCGTAGGGAGCAGTTGCAGATGGAGTCAAATCTTCCAGCAATTTGGTGGTATTATGATTGAGTACATCCCAAGAAAGGTCAACCTAGTGGCCGATGCTTTGAGTAGGAAGGGAATAGTGACATTGATTCAGGCCACTAGACTCGACCTTGTTGGTATGGGACTAGATGACGCACACGTACGCGGATTCCGAGGAATTTGGTACACAGTGGGAGTAGGCATGGATGCCACAAGATCATGCCACTTTTTGATACGCGATGGGTGGCTTTTCTCCAAAGCCCGGCTGTGTCTCATGAAGTCGTTCAGGGTAGCTTTTCTCCATGATGCACATGACACCATCATTGGTAGTCATCGGAGCATGAATTCGACTTTGGAGAAGTTAGAAAGGCAATATTATTTATTAGCCAAGAATGAGGCGAGATGGGTTCGCTCATGTGCAACAGTGTGACGTTTGTCAGAAAGCGAAAGCTCCTCGTGGGAAGAAGATAGGGCTGTTACAGCCTTTACTAATTCTCGAAGGACCTTTTGAAGATATATCGATGGACTTTGTCACGAATCTGCCACCCAAACCGGGTAAGCGTAATACTCAGTGCTTGACTATTGTTGATAGATTTAGCAAATTTGTTATGCTTATCCCATGCAAGGTCAATGTGACCGCAGAAGATGTTGCCCATTTGTTCATTCAGAATTGGTACCCGATTGGCGGGATCCCTAGGACCGTAGTGCTAGACCGAGATGCCAAGTTTACGAGTCATTTTTGGAGGACATTGTTTGGTAACTTTGGTACTACATTGAATTTTTCCAGTGCATTTCACCCACAGACTGATGGCCAGATAGAAATCTACAACCAGTTCGCCACAAGGTGAGTGGGAATCATATTTGTCTTTAGTTCAAGCTGTTTTGAATGATTCTTTTTCTTTAGCTATTGGATGAAGCAACGTTTAGAAGACCATTCCAGTCGCTGTTGACCAGAACCTCGTCTTCAGTACCTGAAGCGAACATAATGATGGAGTCTTACTAGGAGATTTTAGAGGTAGTGAAAGACAGGTTGGCTAAAGCGCAAGGGGCCTACACTCAACAGGCCAACAAAGACCGAAGGGATGTGAAGTTCTCGGAAGGAGATTGGGTTTATCTTCGGATTATGAAGCAAAGACTGAAACAGGTGGGCAAGCGATGCCCAAAGTTATCGTTCAGGAGCTTCGGACCTTTTTCTATCTAGAGAAACATTAATGAGGCTTCAATGAAATTGAAGCTACCTCCGAGCTGGACTATGCACGATGTGTTCCATGTCAGTTGGCTAAAACCATATGCAGGTCCAATCCTGCTGCATGCGCGGAAGCCTTGTTGTACTGATCCACAGCCCTAAGTATACTTGAGAACATTGATGCTAATTAACATATGATTAAGACAGAGAGGAGAGAGAAGGAGAGAGAGATAACAGATGCTTTTACATGGTTCGGGGCTTGTGGTCAGCCTATGGGCTGACTCTTAGCCCTTCTGCTTATGCTCTACTACCTGTCATGCTGAAAACGATGATAAATCTGACTTGTCTTATGCTGAATTATGAGATGTGCTTATATATGTGTTGAGGTTGCAGTCGGTCAGCATACTAATCGAGTCGGCCACTTCTGTTGGACGAAAACCCCTTTCACTTGCTGATTATGCTGTGCTTTTCTCACTTCTACTGTTGGCCAAAGGATGAGCACCTAGCCGCCTGCTGTGGGACCTCTGATGGCAGCCAACAGCATACCTGCTGGCTGTTGACAGGGTTCCCAATCCCCTATGAAGATGCTAATGCTGATGGAGATGATACTGTGGTTGTTGATGCTGATGATGCTAATGATGATCATGCTGATGCTAATGCTTATGTTAATGCTTCTGCTACTAATGATGGAGTTGATGGTTTATTGTCTTGTGGATGACTACCATGAGGTTATAAATTGCATATTCTTATAAGGTGAATTTGGGCATGTTCTTGGATTCATCTAGGTATGTTTTTATGCTGTACTAGCGGACATGCAAATTTCACATTGTGAAGTTTTTGTCCAAGTTGTAGCGAGTTGATATTGTGTTAATTCTTCTATCTTTAGTGGTGCATATGCCCTATCAACTTCTGGAGCCACTTCTATGGGACTCTCACTCCATAGAGCAACCAGATTTGTACCATGTTCACATGTGGCCAAGCCAATGCCCCATGTGAAAGGGTCAATCATTTGGTGTCACATGGACGGAACCAGTTGTGTGTCACCCGTGTGTGACCAGTATTGTGCCATATGGATAGGAGCCTATTTGCTGCCACCCGTGTATGACCAGGATTATGTCTTATCCATAGGACTGTCACTCCATGGTAGGATTGATATTTGTGCCGACCTTGTCTATGGGATTGTCACTCCATAGGAAGGCCAGTGCAAGGACTTGTGTTGTGCCTTTGGGACAGGACTTCACATTTCTATCGCGTCAGTTTCGTGCCCGACAAGAAATCTTTGTACAAGTTTCATGAAAGGGAGATTTCGTCCATTACATGTGCATTGCATTTATGTTTGCATGCATAAACTTGTTTTCGCATGACTTGTTCTCGTGTGTTTGCCTGCTATGGTGTGCCAGTACACTGGACGGGGACGCCCCCAGTGTACCGTGGGTGTGTTGTTTGCTGATGAGGTGGTGTGGCATGTGAACAGGTGGTAAGTATTACCCTTTTTGGCCTTTTTAATGTAAAATCCTTTAAGTAATGTCAACCCTATCGGCAGCTAGCAGGTATGTTGTCGGCTACCATCAAAGGTCCCACAACAGGCGGCTGGGTGCTCAGCCTTTGGCCAACAGTATAAGGGGGAAAGCGCAGCATAATCAGCAAGTGAAAGGGGTTTTTGTCCAACAGAAGTGGCCGACTCAATTAGTATGCTGACCGACTACAGCCGCAACACATATATAAGCACATCTCATAATTCAGCATAAGACAAGTCAGATTTATCATCGTTTTCAGCATGACAGGTAGTAGAGCATAAGCAGAAGGGCTAAGGGTTAGCCCATAGGCTGACCACAGGCCCTGAACCATGTAAAAGCATCCGTTATCTTTTTCTAACATAGTAATATAGAAAACTTGATACCTAATCTCTCTATTCTTCTCTCTCCTCTCGTCTTAATCATATGTTAATTAGCATCAATGTTCTTAAGTATGCTTAGGGCTGTGGATCAGTACAGCAAGCCTTCCGCGCATGCAACATTGGTATCAGAGCATTCAAGCTCAGCCCACTAAGCTATCTCCCAAGGAAGGTGCACAGTTCCAGCAGGAAGGATGCAGTAGGGTAGCCGATGGAGTGGTCTGCAAAACAGGGGAAGCTAGCAGATGTAGTCCCTGAGGGTAGGTACGCAGACCCAGTACCTCAGTAAGCTCTTAGATCAGTTCCAAAGGCCTAGCAACAACATGATCAGTTCCGGCAGGTGACCCAACGTTGTGTCAAGGTTAAGGAAAAGCAAGCATGGGGACAGCAATGAACAGATGCTCAATTCTTCATCCAAGATTTGGAAGTGGACAACAGGAGTGAAGGTGTTCAGACCAAAAACATCAATCAAAGAAGGTTCCACCCCATAATCAAGTTTAGCAGAAGGGAATGTCACTTGCACGCCCGTGCCATGGCTAATCTTCAGCATGAATTGGCTTAATCCCTTATTAGTGCAGCAGATAAGATAAGCATTAAGGTATACCTAGATGAATCCAAGAACATGCCCAAATTCACCTTATAAGAATATGCAATTTATAACCTCATGGTAGTCATCCACAAGACAATAAACTATCAAGACCATCATGCATAGTATGGACTGGATACTACGACATCCCCACTAACGTCATCAGTGCCAATCTACAATAATAGCATCAGCATGAAACAACACGAGGGAAGGAAGATACTCATCCAAAGGGATTAGTGGAACTGATAAGATCTCTGTCAGAAACTCCTATAAATAATCCTATTTTGCAGATAGGGCACTGACTTCTGAATCAAAAGTCTCCTGTGTGACAACCAAGATGGACTCATCTTGCTCTTGTGAAGATGAAAGAACAGGGGGATCATAGACAGCAAGAAAAGCCATCTTAGCATAAGACTTAGTACTCTCCTCAATCGTTGGTGAAGTATCTGAGCCATCTGTCGTGGGTGAAGTGTCTGAGCCATCGGAGGAGGACTCTTGCTTTGCTTTAGCTTTGGCTTTAGCTTTGGCAGGAAGCAGCCTGTCGGGCAAAACATTTGGCCTCTGAATGACCAAGTCGGCCACAAAACTCACAAGAATCCTTCATCCTAGAACCCTTGATGCTGTTGGAATTGTCAGAATCGTCGTCATCGGAAGATGACTTTGTGGTGACTTTCTGCTTGTTGTTGGAGTTCCCTTTTCCGCCTTTGCCTTTGCCCTTGCCAGAGACAACAAAGGCAAACTCTGACTTGCCTTTTTCGCGAAGCATGCACTTGTCGTGGAGATAACTTCCTCAAAAGGGGGGGAGAACATCACGGAAATAAATATTATCCCTGAAAGAGTCAAAGGAAGCGGGCAACTTACCAAGAAGTTTATGGATGGGATTGTTGATGGAGCTCCCGTACTCCTCAAGCTGCAGCTTGATACGGGCTACTAACAACCTGCTAAGCACCACTATTGTAGTTCATAAGCGTATGGGGAAGTAACGAGAGCAGAGAATACTCTAGTAGCCCTGTCCTCTGACAAAGAATCCTTCTCTTACTCAAGTGGGCTGTAAAAAAACAGCAAAGTACCTCCTCTCAAGCTGTGCACAGCAAGAGAAAGAAGAAAGAAAGGGAAGGGAGGGTGGGAATCTGAAAATAGAAGAAGTAAACTATCTCAGGGTTCCTATCCTAAGCACCTATGAAGAGGGTTTCAGCTAATAACAGTAAAACGCAGAAGCTATGCAGAAAACACAGCCTACAGTAGCAAAACACAACCACTCTGTAGAAAACGCAGCCCTTTGAAGAAACCTCAGCTCCTGGAGAGAAAACACTGATGTAGGATTCTACCACTAGTCCGGGGTATGACCACTTTCACCCAAAAATATCCTAGATGTCACCTTATGTTCGGAGCTATGACAGAAACTCAGTACACAGACCTTTGTATGAATGTATGCTCTTATGTGTGTGTGTGTGTGCACGCGCGCGCGTGTCAGGGGGGGGAGGGGTGTGGGAGCATATATTGATACCAAGTTCTACACCCACTATTGCTCTCTCCTCTCTTTCAGAGGAGGATAATGGTTCTTCTACAGAGCAGGTGAATGATTTTGTTGAGATATCCTCATATATTCTGGAGCTTCCTACTTTGGCGGCTTCTCTCCTGGCAATTGCTTCTCCTTCTTATGTTTCAGAGGAGGCATCTTCGACCATCTTGGAGCCTCTTCCTACTTCGAACCTGGCAAATTCAGCTATCACTGATGATCAGTTTGTTCCAGTGGTTGTTGCATTTCCTCCTTCTTGAGAGGAGGATTCTACCTCGGTCCCGATATTTGTTGTAGATGGAGAGGAGGTACCACATTTTTCGGAGCCATCTATGGTTCCATCTCGTGAGGGCTTCTCTCTCCAGATTGATCCTGGTGTTTCGTCTTCGATATCTTCTCGATCTTCTCGTGGCTTCTTTCGGAGACCTTCTCAGTACTTAGATGTACTATATCTTCGCGAGCTTTGTACCTTTTATGAGTAGGTTGTTCCTTCAGACTCTTTGGACGTTTTTTTGTAGCGTGCCGGAGTTGGTCCACCCATCTGGCGCTGAAGAGGAGGTGTTGGAAAGTGTCATCTCTAGATGGACTCATATCTAGGTCTATTCAAGCTTGTACATGCCAGACTTATGAGGCCCTGCATCTGCATTTAGTCTACCTATTTTTCTGGCACCAATTCTGGTGATTTCTAGCATTTTTAGGTTATTGATGATTATTTTGTCCACTTTGCTGCTGTCCGCCTATTACAATAGGCCTACGTGCTCCCCTAGGACTATCTAAGGCCTAGCTACTTTCCTCATTCAATTATCTCAGGTTTGTGATAAAACCTATCATCATTGGCTGTTGCAATAGCCTATCTGCATCTTGTAAGCACCTAAGGGTTTCCCGCGTGTTCTTATTCAGCAATAAACTCAGTTTCCAGCCATCTACTTGGGCATTCTTTCTGCGTTTTCATTTTCTTTCATGGTATCAGAGCCCATGTTCTATATCTAGGATATTTTTTGGCTGAAAGTGGTCATACCCCGGACCAGTGGTAGAACCCTACATCAGGGCTGCGTTCTCTACAGAGTGGTTGCATTTTGCTAATGTAGGCTGTGTTTTCTACATAGCTTCTGTGTTTTGCTGTTATTAGCTGAAACCCTCTTCATAGGTGCTTAGGATAGGAACCTTGAGATAGTTTGCTTCTTCTATTTTCAGATTCCCACCCTCCCTTCCCTTTCTTTCTTCTTTCTCTTGCTGTGCACAGCTTGAGAGGAGGTACTTTGCTGTTTTTTTTACAGCACACTTGAGTAAGAGAAGGATTCTTTGTCAGAGGACAGGGCTACTAGAGTATTCTTTGCCCCCGTTACTTCTCTATACTCTTATGCACTACAACATTGGTGCGTAGCAGGTTGTCAGCAAACCATCTGCGCGACAGAGGAAGATTATTTGTATGTAGACATGGCTTCAGGAGACCACTTCTCTACAGCCATTCCTTATCCTCTCTTCTCCCGCTCCATCATAGCTTGGATCCCTTGCTCCCGCTACTCCATAGGTGGTCCCTATTTCCAATCTTTCCTCTGTGAGTTTCTCTCATCTAGGTCTTGCTCCCACCCCTACCCACATACCATCCTACAATCCTCCCAAGTCAGTGACTCCATGAAGCTTACAGCAACCAACTATCATCCTTGGTCTTTCTACACTCAATTGTTGCTGGAAGGAGCCGGTGTGTGGATGGCTATCTCCACACCTCACTTGGTGGACCCTGCTTTGAGAAGCATATTGGATGCTCGGGCTCGTCTTATCATCGTCCATTGCATGACTCCATCTATACGGGCACAATTTGTCTCTTCATGGAGTAATGATGTGGACAGAGATCCAAAGGAGGTATGGGAGAATTTCGACAGTGAAGATTGCCAAATTGGAGTCAGATCTAGAGAACCTTACAATCAATGAGTCAGATAACTTGATTGAGAAGATTGGAGGGTTCACCCGTTTCAAGCTGCAGCTTGAGGAGTACAGGAGCACCATCAACAAATTCTTAGTAAGTTGCCTGCTTCCTTTCACGCTTTCAGGGATAATATTTATTTCCGTGATGCTCTCCCATTTAAGCCCTAGTTCACACACAAACAAGTGCTAGTTTACACAACCACCTAGCATCCTTTTATTTACTAACCCATTACACATTTTCACTACCGTGAATGTGAATATTCTTAAAAATCCCTTGTAGTGGTAATGGTAACGTATGTATGTACAGAGATGTGTCCCAAATGACTGGAAGTCCAAGACTTGTCCGAAAGCGTTGAACTTTGCGTGTGGGCACTCTTTCTTCTCTTCCCTTGAAGCTTGGTCCATTGCTGATGAGTCATCTACAAAGGATGGATGTCCAGCAGCGGCTTCTTCTTCATGCTTGATTTTGGCAGCTTCTCTGTACTCAGCTCCACAAGGATCTTCTCTTGTGAAGCTCCCTTTTGTATTGGCACCATTTCAAGCATGTGCTGCTCTCCTGCCATGAGAACTTGTAAGTACTAGAAGGTATGCTTTGCAGGTGGCCAATGGTATGATGATGGGAATTGGTTCTTATGGATAGCACTTGCTTTGAATGCTACACTGTAGTCTGTCATGCATTGTTGAGTTCCTTATTGCAATTTCTGGTGTGTACAAGAAGAGCCCCCCTTGTGATGAGAGCTTCAAAACACCTTTAGGAAAACAACGGAAGTAGATGTCACAAGACCTGGAATGTGTTTACTACACTGAAATTGTGAAAGGTACACTTGGAATGTGCCAATTGCACTGAGAAAATACTGGATTTAAGATTTTGTGACCGAAATGCTCCAAGGTTTAGATGTGCACCTAGCTGAGCTTCACTGCTCTAGAAGATGAGCACCTAGCTGCTTCAAGATGTGTGGTATACTAGCACCAGGAGGTGTGGTATACAACACCAAGATTGCACTGAAACAAGAGTGCTTGAGATGCTCCCACTCCATTGATTTCCTCTTATAAACAAGAATCCCCAAAATTCACACAAGACATGCCTTTGATTTGCCCAAAAAACTGATATATGCAAAAAGGCCCAAATTTGATTTTACCTCTGTGTGAAGAAGATGCTGGTGTGTACTGGTCTTCCTCTTTTCTCTTCTTTATGCTCACCACAAAGTCATAAAGATACTAAAGCCTTTGAATAATCGACACTCACCACCTTGGTCACCTTGTGGCTGTGTAGGTGGCAGGAGATGCAGATTTTCAGGCAGCAGCAGCACCTCTGATTTTATGGGCATGGGAGATGATGTAGACCTCTGAACAGAAGCAGTAGGTATGCCTCAAGTCTGACCATCAGACAACAGGTGCGCAAAAGAACTCAAGGACCCTGGCGGGCAACAGCAGGTTCTATCCTCCTGAAACGCCCAGGCCCAGGTGATGGCTGAGGCAGGTTGACTGGGGGCAGCGCTTCTGCTAGACAGGATGCGCCTGGGAGGTGGGCAGTTTGCGGAGATGGGCTGAACACCACATAAGATCCTTCTAAGGGGGTGATCTCACACATAAATGAATAGCTTCTGTTTGCACACACTAGAACCGCTTTACCGCTTTATTAAAGCCCTTGTTCACACACAAACAAGTGCTAGTTTACACAACCACCTAGCACCCTTTTTATTTACCGACCCATTACACATTTTTACTACCGTGAATGTGAATATTCCTGACATTGGACATATGGTTTGTTGCGGATCGTACGTTAGAACATCATGACCTAGGGCCCCTCAACTAGTTGCCAATCCTCATCGGATAGCTATCTCATTGGGGTGATACACAATTGTCCATGGGAACATAGAGAGAGAGAGAGAGAGAGAGAGAGAGAGAGAGAGAGAGTCTTCAAAAGACCCAAAGGGCCTATGAGACCAAAAGATCACATCATAGTCCATGTTATATCTTGCCATGGAACAAAAGAAAGAGAAAATGAAAATGAAGCTGACTAATGAAAAACGAGAAACAACCGCTGCCTACTAGAAACTGCCATGAAAATACATCATCATTAGAGCTAGTATGATCATCTCCTCGGGGTGGGTAGAGGACCGTCTAGGATATCTAGCATGGGTGATACAAGTAGATTAGATATCCGTGACATCCACTGGGTCGCAAGGGGCTGATTGGTGTCGATGAAGCATATCCCATATTTGCAGTTGACGGGCGGGGGGAGAAGAGAGAAAGAAAGAAAGATTTTATTAACGTCTTCCAAAAGACCGAACTCGGCCTATGAGACAAATCAGTGTACCTATGTGGGGTATCCTCTGTCATCCCAACAAAATGAAAAAGTATTGAACTAAAAAGCTGAATCTGGGTGTGCAATAAGTACAATGAGTGGGGGAGGTGATGGAGCTCTACTACTAGGAGAATGCAAAGCTATATGCATGGAGTACACAATCATGATATGCAACCTAGCTAGCTCCATCCTGTACCATACTGGGGGTATAGAATGGTATACATCAATGAAGGGGGTGTCCACAACTCCCTGAAGAACATGCCTGGGTCTGCTCTGAAGCGAGCTAGTCGCTCCGCACCCTTTCTGTGAAACTGAGCTCTGATCTTTGTCATCTCTCTCTGGTATAGGCGTGGTGTCCGAAAGCCAGGTGTCCTCTGTCTCCTGCGGGCTCTGAGTGTCTCTGCTCTCTGGAGAGTAATTCCCTGCTGTGTAGGGGTTGGGAGTGGGGTGGATCTCTGAAAAAATGTAGTAATCTGTGTCTGTCGTCCCCCCTCTGGAGCTGTCTGAGCTTGTAATGATGTCTCTCTGTGACGCTGTATGTCTAAAATGAATCTCCCCAGTATGCGCTGGTCTGCTGCCTCAAAGATCTGGCGTAGGGAATGTGGCTCTCTGAATAAAATGGGATATCTCTCTCTGATGGCTGTATATGCTCTGCATCTGCATACATAATGCTCCTCACTCTCCACCTCCTCTCTGCACAATCTGCATACCCTCTCCTCTCGGGGGATCCGTGCGGCTTGGAATGGTGGTAGATGATCCATGTCTAGGCCATGCTGTGAGAACCAATGTGTGACCTGTGCATACCATGATCCTCTGTCTCCTGCCTCAGCCAGCTTTCTAGATGCCTCAAAAGCTCTGTATGACAATCTGTCCTGTGGCATCTCTCTGAATTTGTCTAGCAGGCATATAGTCTGGAATATGGCCTCTACCATCATAGGAGGCGCAGCAAACTCTGCTCGGATAATGTCATGAGGTACTGACGGTTCGTTGCGTATCATGCGTGCCATCATGAGGGCCTGTGGTCTCTCTATCTGTGTCCACCAATGGGTAGCAAGTCCTGGCGCCCATACCGTTGCTCCATACATCAGTGCCGGTGTGACTAATGTGTCAAATAGCCACCCCTTCGTCCGGGGCTCCTGAAAATGCGCCTGGTGGCACTGTCTCTCTAGCATAGCCAATGTTGCATATCCCCGTGTCAATCTGGCTCTGGCTGCTGAACCCATGGTGAAGCGCGTGGCTGCTGCAGAGAAGGTAACCCCTAGGTACATGTATGATGTCACCACCTCCACCTGGCGTCCTGCGAGAGTGAATGTCAACTGATTCCTGCCCTGTCTCGATGTATGAAAGACCATAACCTTGGTTTTCCCAAGGTTCACAGTAAGACCCTTCTGTGTGCAGAAATCATCGAGTGCATGTAGATGCTGCTGTAGACCTCCTGGAGACTCAGACACTAATACAATATCATCAGCATAAAGCATAATATGTACTGAGGTACCTGCTAGATCAACTCCATCTCCGCCTCCCCGTGTAATGAAGTCAGCCACCTCATCAATGTATAACCCAAATAGCGTGGGGGAAAGTGGGCATCCTTGCTTCACACCAATGGTGCTAGCAATAGTCTCGGACATACCTCCTAGGCATCTGACTTGCCCAAAAACCTGCTCATATAATGCATAGATGCCCCATGTCATATTTGCTGGTATGCCAAGAGACTACAGGCGCTGAAAGAGCCTCTCTCGTGGTACTGTGTCATGCCTTGCGGAAATCCACAAAGCAGCAATAGAGCTTTCTCTTCCTCACTCTGGCCTGATCAATCATACATCTCAAAGTGAATACATGGTCAGTGGTAGAGAAAGCTCTCCTGAAGCCTGCCTGCCCTGAGGAGTGTAAACCTGCTCGCTCAGCATATAAGCTAAGCTCTTGCTCCAACACTGCACCATAGAGTTTGGCCAACACGTGACCAACCATAACCGTCCTGTAGTTGCTCGGATCGAGCATATCCCCTGTTTTGTGGATCGGCACAATGGTGTGCATCGTCCACTCCGCAGGCAAACCCTCTGCTAGTGCCCTGTTAAACAGGTGTGCAAGAAAAGGAGCCAAAGAATCTACTGCATATATGAGATGCTCACCCTGTAGGCCCATATGGTCGGCGGCCCGTCCATGCTGTAGGCGGCGGATAGCTTCCTTTACCATCGAGTGGGTAAAGAAGCTAGCTGTGGTAGGTCGAGGCTCGTGTGGCTGAGGTATAGGTGGTTGCTGTGGGGCGTGGTATAGGCCCTCTGCATATGTGTGCCATGTCTGTGGGTTTGCAATGGGTGTCGGTGTCCGGGGCTCTCTGAAGTGCCGCCATGAGATAGGGCTATCTCTACTCATGAAGAAATGGAAGATCTCTAGCTCCTGTATCTCTGCGAAGGCCCGCCTTTTGCGGCGAGTAAGTCTCCTCATCTCTCTCCTCGATTCCTGCTCTGTGATGGCTCCCAAGGCTCTCTGTAAGCGGAGCCGTGAGTATAGGGCTCTGCACTCGTCATCATACCATCTGTTCTGGGGCATAGTCTGAAACCGATCCCGTCAAGTGGGAAAGACTCAGTTGGACACCTACACGTTTAATAGCACAACTTTAAAACCACAAATATGAAATGGACAACTTAAAACAACTTGAAATTTAAATGAACAGAAATGGAAAGATGGACACCAGCACTGGGGCCGGAACGGGCCGACCCCCCCCTCAATATATGATATATTTATTGGGAGTATTTAAAGAATACAATGCTCCATGGGTTCTGAGAACCAGATAATGTCCATGTACATATGAAAACAGTACTAAACAAATAGCTCGAATTTCGATGTAGAAGCTCGAAGCAGATTGACCACTAGTGTGGTCCAATCGCTACGGTCCTGTGCTTTCACTGGACTCCGCGGAGAGCACCACACTGGTGTTCCGAGACCACGCACAGACAGGCGCTCTCGTACTAACGCCTGGCTCTCCCGATCTCAGCACCTTTGGACCGAGGTTCGCCCATATAGCTTGGACAACCCGGCACCGAACGGGTGTAGACCGAGCGGGACGAATCTTTTACCAGGTTTAAACATATAATACTTTACTCAAATCTGAAAATCACTTACTTGTAGATGGTTGATATGAAAACCAATCCTCAGAGTATGAAGAGGTCTTCCAGGTGATGTGGAGTCTCCTTGTAGAACACCAATGGAGATAGGATGTACCACCTTTGTAAGATAAAACAAGCAGCACCTATTTGCCAAATTACTGCCGCCTGTAAGAGCATGTAAGAGGGTTTTGGCTGCAACCAGTAACACTTGGCTGTAGACTGCGTAGCCCGCCTGTAGAAGTGAAGGTGGTGTAGGCGCAGCCACCTGTGGTGTAGAGAGCAGCCCACAGGATAACCAGCGCAGCCACTAGTTTAGGTTGTAACCGCCAGCAGAGGGTACAGAAGTGTAGTCGCCTTAGAGAAGATCATGCGCAGCAGTACAGCCTGTGGGTAAACACCAACCTGCGCAGCCACCTGGATGACAACATGCGCAGCAGTACGTAGATAGGTGGTGGCCACCTGTTGTGCAGTTCGCAGCCAGCCGCCTGGGGACAGGTACGTGCAGAATAAAGGAGCCGCCTGCAGTAAGCTAGTCGCCAGCAGAATTATATGGGAAGAGTCGCCAATTGGTGAAAAATCAATGCCAGGGAGAAGCGATGGATGCTACGCTTGAAGGGGGCCCTTTCTTTTAATAAAATTAATGTGGAGTTTAACTCCACGCTTGCATGAGGGTGGGGGAGTTTGGGTAGGTGCCTTTGCCCACCCCCACACTCACTTAAATGGGGCTCCCCACCTTGGCCCCAAAGTGGGTGCCCACATTTAAATGAATGTGAACACTTCACCTTATAAATCAAAGGGTTAGTATTTAAAACATTAAAACAACATGTACCATATACTTACCACCTGTTCACATGCACTGAAACTCGTCAGAATACAGGGCACACTTCACGACTCACTGGCAGGCGTCCCCGCTCAGTAAGTAACACGTCAGGCAGGCAAACACACGAATACATGTCATGCGAAAACAGTTTCAAACATGCAAAATATGTGTGCATGTGCAAAAAGTAACATGGACATATCTCCCGTTCATGGAACATGTACAAAATATCTGTCGGCACAAAACTGGCACGACATTTATTACATAAAAACCTGGTCTTCCTATGGAGTGACAGTCCCATAGGTAAGACAGTTCCAGGCACGAGTTTCCCTAGGTGTGACAGTCCCATAGGTAAAACACGGCACAAATACTGGCTCTTCCATGGCGTGACAGTCCCATGGATCGAACACAGTCCAGGTCATACACGGGTGGCACTGATCTGGCTCCCGTCCATACGACACCATCCTGCTAACACACGGGTGGCACCAGTCTGGCTCCCGTCCATGTCAGCAAAATACTGGCCTCTTCACATGAGACACCGGCCTGGCCTCAAGTGAACGAGACGCAAAAATGTGGGAATGGACCAAATGGTCGGCCAATTGGTGACATCCCCCCGGGCTTCTAAAGAGTTGACCTCAACTTAAAAGCCTCAAGATATGCGTGCAACAATTGTGGATAATCTGCAAAATAATCTTGATTTACCCATTTGGCATCAATAGGCAAATAATTCTTAAACTTCACAAGGTATCTCCTGGAAAGCTTTCCTGCAGGTAGCTTTCTCTCCTTGTGAAAAACAATCTGTTCTGGCTGGAGGATCTCCTCAAGCTCTTCAATCTCTGGCGGATCTTCTGTGACAGGCTCAGCAGGATCTGGCCCCACATATTTCCGAAATAGACTCACATGAAAAGCATTGTGAATCTTCCAATGATTAGGTAAAGCAAGCCTGTAGGACACTTCATTGATTTTGTGAATCACCTTGAAGGGTCCATAATAGCGAGGAGAAAGCTTAGGATATGATCCTTCTCGTCCTGGCCTCTTCCGAAGCCTAGCCTTCTCAAATTTCAGCAATACCCAATCACCTTCTTTGACTTCCATGTCCCTTCTATGCTTGTCAGCAGCCTTTTTATGCTTATCCTGAGATCTTGCAATGGCTGTTCGCACCTGACCAAAGGCAACATCCAAGTCTCGAACATATTCATCAGCAGCAAAAATCTCATCCTTGGTACGAAGGATGGGTGGCAAGACCACTCTGCCATAAATAATCTCAAACGGAGCCTTTCCTGTGGAAGCATGGATTGTATTGTTGTAAGCAAACTCAACAAGTGGAAGATACTTCTCCCATGCACTCTTCTGATCTGCCACATAACACTTCAATAAATCCAACACTGCTGAATTCGCAGCTTCACTTTGGCCATCCGTTTGGGGATGATAAGCTGATGAAAATTCAAGCTTAGTACCCATATTATCAAACAAAGCCCTCCAAAATAGGCTTGTAGATCGGGGATCTCTATCCCCAACAATGGATTTAGGCATACCATGATGCTTGAAAATATTAGCAAGAAAAAGCTTTACCATATGATCAGCTTTAATGGTTTTCTTGACGGGCAAGAAGTGAGCTTGCTTGCTAAACCTGTCCACAATAGTCCAAATAGCATCATTCCCATGCTGGGATCTAGGCAAATCCATAATAAAATCCATCGTAATACTTTCCCAAGGTTGCGAGGGAATAGGCAATGGCTGAAGCAAACCTGGAGGCTTTTGCCTGTCAAATTTCACCTTTTGGCAAGTAATACATGCACGCACATAAGCCTCAATATCTTTAGGCATGCTTGGCCAAAAGAAATACCTCTGAATCATGCGAGTAGTAGGCATAATACCTCTATGACCAGCATAAGGTGGAGCATGACATTCGTCCATAACCTTTGGACGCAAATCCTTCACCACACATAGGCAATTATCCTTCATGAGATAACCCTCATTGATAACATAAGAGGCATGTGAATGACCAGCCATCAAATCAGTCCATATATGGCAAAAATCAGCATCCAAATGATACAAATCTCTCATAGCAGATAGATCTCCATGAGAGGCCACTGAGACTGCAGCAATATAAGGCCTCCTAGATAGTGCATCGGCCACGACATTTTTCTTTCCTGGAGTATGCACAATCTGAAAATGAAACATGGAAAGAAAATTCGCCATTCTCATTTGCTTCTCTGAAAGCTTGGTTTGAGATAGAAAGTATCTCAAGCTTTGATGATCTGTCTTGACCACAAATTCAGCCCCAAGAAGATAATGTTTCCAAATCTTTAAGGCGTGAATTACAGCCAAGAGCTCTTTCTCATAGATATCCATATGAAGCTCAGCATCATGCAAACGACGGCTCTCGTATGCCCTTCTTGATTTAGGACAGCTCCTATGCAATCACCACAAGCACCACATTCAACTACGAATGACTTGTGCAAGTCAGGAACAATCAATACTGGACCACATATGATCGCATGCTTGAGCTGCAAGAAAGCATCCTGTTCCTTTGAAGTCCATTTGAAAACAGTTTTCTTCTTTGTGAGATCATGTAGAGGAGTGGCAATCATAGCAAAATGCCTTATGAAACGCCTGTAATACGAACATAATCCCAGAAAACTACGTACTTGATGTACGTTTTGCAATTCGGGCCAATTCCGAATAGTCTCTATCTTTGCAGGATCCATTGTAACTCCATCCTTGGATACAATATGTCCCAGATAATGAATCTCTGAAAGGAAAAACTCACTTTTCTTGGCATTGACGAAAAGTTTATGCTTCCGCAACTCTTCGAACACTGTGACCAAATGAGTTCTGTGTTCCTGCTCATTCTTGGAGAAAACCAAGATATCATCAAAGAAGACTCCTGTAAACTTGCGATGGGATCGGAATATCCTATCCATCATACGATTAAAAGTAGCAGGAGCATTGGTGAGACCAAAAGGCATTACCAAGAATTCATATAATCCGAAGGCTGTCCTGAATGCAGTCTTATGGACATCTTGTGGCACCACGCGAATCTGGTGATAACCACTCTTCAAATCAAGTCTGCTAAAGCAAGCTGAACCATCAAGCTTATCCAAGATATCATCAATACGTGGAATAGGGAATCTGTTCTTGATGGTAAGCTTGTTCAAAGCTCTATAGTCTACACACATACGGAATGATCCGTCCTTCTTTTGAACAAGAAGCACAGGAGAGCAGTAAGGTGAGGAACTGGGCTGAACCAAACCTTTCTCTAAAAGCTCGTTAACCTGCTTCATAATTTCTTCTTGTTGTGCAGCACTTACTCGGTATGCGGGTTTGTTAGGTGGAGAACTACCTGGCACAAGATCTATGCAATGATCTTCGGGCCTTTGGGGAGGTAGTTCACCTGGCAATGAGTCAGCAAAACAGTCTTTGAATGCATTAAGAAAATTCAGCCTATCATTAGACATAGCATCCACACTTTGATGATTTGGCACAAGACTATCACGCACAAAAATCAAGTACGCTGAAAGACTCTTTTTCATTGCTTTATTTATTTGGATGTGTGATACAACTGGGATAGAATCCCCTTCTTTGCCAGCATCAATAAGGTGCATGCGGCCTTTATGCATAAAAGAAATCATATTAGACTTGTAGTCTTTGCGGGGCTCAAGCCTATGATGCCACGGCTTGCCCAACAATACATCACATCCATTCAGTGGAGCAACTAAGAAATGCTCATTATCCAGATAGCCCTGAATATGAATACGCAACTTCCCAATCAAAGGGGTAACCTGCACCTCTTTGCCAATAAATGCAGCTTCGGCTTCAATCTGAGGTCCCATGCTTTCAACCTCAATTCCCAATGCAGCTGCCATTTGCATAGAGATGAAATTGTCAGTTGCACAGTCATCAAACATAAAGAGTGCGGGCTGATCCTTGATTTGCCCCCAAGCCTTGCAAACCATTCTCTCTTTAGCATCATGACCTGTATTACCTTGCACATCAGGAACTGCATGAACATTTGCTTTGGTGTGCTTGTCCTCGTGCTTTGGTTTGCGATCTGGGCATTGCCGGAACATGTGGTCTTTGCTACCACAAGAAAAGCATTTTCCATCCTTAGCATATTGCTCTCTTTGCTCCGGGGTTAATCCAAATTTATTCTTCCTTGGGCCCTGTTCTTTGGATGTGATATTTTCAGCTTTACCACCCTTGTAAGGCTCTCGGAAGTTCTTTTTAGGTGGCTGTCCACCCTTTTGCTGATTTGGGACAGCCTTGTCCTTTGCCTTGGAACCTCCTTGATCTTGCTTGATCTTGAGCACCAATTGCTCTGTAGCAAGGGCAGAAGCTGTGAGTTGCTGCAACGTATGTTTTGGGTGCAATTCAATACCCGATCTATATGCAGGTTGCAATCCAGAACGAAACTTCCTCTTTCTTTCCTCCTCAGAGATTAACATGAAGGGAGTCACTTCCAGCAACACTTTCCAAAATTTGTTAACATACTGTTGCACACTCTCGTTATCTTTTTGTTCCAGCCTATCCCACTTTTGAGTGAGAGTTTGCTCTGCATTGGGTGGCAAGAACTGAGCATAAAATCTATCTTTGAATTCCTTCCAAGTAGAGATGGGATCCTTGGTGATCTTTTCGGTGATCCACCAATGGGCAGCAGTGCCTTTCAGAAACATGCTAGCATGGCGCACCTTCGACTTTTCTGTAAAGTCCTCATCGCTAAAAGCAATGTCGAACTGTGCCACAAACGCTAACACCTTAGAAGCATCGTGTTCACCATGAAAGACATCAAATTTGACAGATTTATCACCTGCTTTGAACTCCTTGAGCTTCCTGGCATGAGGCTCATGGTCCTCTCTTTTTCTTTTCCCCTTATCCAACGGGGTAGCCCTGTCTGCATGGGCTCCATGGGCCGTCATAGAAGCTTCATGGGGCACGGTGGCATGTGCTCCACGAACTCGAAGCTCAGATGCATGTGACTTACCTGCATATGGCATGGTCTCTCCATGAGACAACTCAGAAGGCAAAATTTTTCTGGAAGCAGACCTGTCACCATGAGATACATATCTTGCATGCATGTGACTCTCATGCCCTCCATGAGCACTGGCATACATACGTCTGTCAGGCTTAGTGCCTTGTGGAGAGGATGCATGACGAGAGGTGACAGTCACCTCTTCCTTTTGCATAAAAGATTTCAGCCTCTGTGATGCGGGATCTCCATGCTTCAAACGAGGTGGATTTCTGAATTTTAATTCTCCGTCATCCCCCTCTTTGATATCACCTTTGCGAAGGAGATAGGCAAGTGCCAACTCCCTTGGTTTCTTGCCCACTTCACGAGCCATTGATTCAAAGGTTACATCAACCATAGCCTCAGCCTTCCTGGCTTCAATAGCACTTTGTAGATGAGGATCTTCATGCAAAAACTTCAATTCTTGCTCTTGAGCCTGCAAAAGTTTTCTCATATGTTCCATTTCAGCCCTCATAGCATCAGGGTCTTGTTCAAGCATAACTGTCTTTCCTGGAGACAGTTGACCTTTGGATTCACTATCCATAACCCTTTCAAGGGGCTTGTGTCTACCTCGCAGGGCATCAGACCCACGAGAAGCACTAGAGGGACCCCTCGAATTTGGTACTTCCAAAGGGTTGCCTTGGCTGTCCATTGTGTTCAAAGTTTGCTAAAAGCGGGATGTCCAGTACACAGGTTCGTTTCCCCACTAGGAAGAGGGAAACAACCGTGGCTCTGATACCAATGAAACCGATCCCGTCAAGTGGGAAAGACTCAGTTGGACACCTACACGTTTAATAGCACAACTTTAAAACCACAAATATGAAATGGACAACTTAAAACAACTTGAAATTTAAATGAACAGAAATGGAAAGATGGACACCAGCACTGGGGCCGGAACGGGCCGACCCCCCCCTCAATATATGATATATTTATTGGGAGTATTTAAAGAATACAATGCTCCATGGGTTCTGAGAACCAGATAATGTCCATGTACATATGAAAACAGTACTAAACAAATAGCTCGAATTTCGATGTAGAAGCTCGAAGCAGATTGACCACTAGTGTGGTCCAATCGCTACGGTCCTGTGCTTTCACTGGACTCCGCGGAGAGCACCACACTGGTGTTCCGAGACCACGCACAGACAGGCGCTCTCGTACTAACGCCTGGCTCTCCCGATCTCAGCACCTTTGGACCGAGGTTCGCCCATATAGCTTGGACAACCCGGCACCGAACGGGTGTAGACCGAGCGGGACGAATCTTTTACCAGGTTTAAACATATAATACTTTACTCAAATCTGAAAATCACTTACTTGTAGATGGTTGATATGAAAACCAATCCTCAGAGTATGAAGAGGTCTTCCAGGTGATGTGGAGTCTCCTTGTAGAACACCAATGGAGATAGGATGTACCACCTTTGTAAGATAAAACAAGCAGCACCTATTTGCCAAATTACTGCCGCCTGTAAGAGCATGTAAGAGGGTTTTGGCTGCAACCAGTAACACTTGGCTGTAGACTGCGTAGCCCGCCTGTAGAAGTGAAGGTGGTGTAGGCGCAGCCACCTGTGGTGTAGAGAGCAGCCCACAGGATAACCAGCGCAGCCACTAGTTTAGGTTGTAACCGCCAGCAGAGGGTACAGAAGTGTAGTCGCCTTAGAGAAGATCATGCGCAGCAGTACAGCCTGTGGGTAAACACCAACCTGCGCAGCCACCTGGATGACAACATGCGCAGCAGTACGTAGATAGGTGGTGGCCACCTGTTGTGCAGTTCGCAGCCAGCCGCCTGGGGACAGGTACGTGCAGAATAAAGGAGCCGCCTGCAGTAAGCTAGTCGCCAGCAGAATTATATGGGAAGAGTCGCCAATTGGTGAAAAATCAATGCCAGGGAGAAGCGATGGATGCTACGCTTGAAGGGGGCCCTTTCTTTTAATAAAATTAATGTGGAGTTTAACTCCACGCTTGCATGAGGGTGGGGGAGTTTGGGTAGGTGCCTTTGCCCACCCCCACACTCACTTAAATGGGGCTCCCCACCTTGGCCCCAAAGTGGGTGCCCACATTTAAATGAATGTGAACACTTCACCTTATAAATCAAAGGGTTAGTATTTAAAACATTAAAACAACATGTACCATATACTTACCACCTGTTCACATGCACTGAAACTCGTCAGAATACAGGGCACACTTCACGACTCACTGGCAGGCGTCCCCGCTCAGTAAGTAACACGTCAGGCAGGCAAACACACGAATACATGTCATGCGAAAACAGTTTCAAACATGCAAAATATGTGTGCATGTGCAAAAAGTAACATGGACATATCTCCCGTTCATGGAACATGTACAAAATATCTGTCGGCACAAAACTGGCACGACATTTATTACATAAAAACCTGGTCTTCCTATGGAGTGACAGTCCCATAGGTAAGACAGTTCCAGGCACGAGTTTCCCTAGGTGTGACAGTCCCATAGGTAAAACACGGCACAAATACTGGCTCTTCCATGGCGTGACAGTCCCATGGATCGAACACAGTCCAGGTCATACACGGGTGGCACTGATCTGGCTCCCGTCCATACGACACCATCCTGCTAACACACGGGTGGCACCAGTCTGGCTCCCGTCCATGTCAGCAAAATACTGGCCTCTTCACATGAGACACCGGCCTGGCCTCAAGTGAACGAGACGCAAAAATGTGGGAATGGACCAAATGGTCGGCCAATTGGTGACATCGTCCCAGATCTCGCAGGCTCTCCTGAGTGGACATGATGTGGGAAGCTCTGTAATGCAGCTGTGTGTAGGAGTGATGCCAGCTGGGCTCTAATGGTATCCATAGGTGCCAGGGGATCCATGAGTAGGAGCCCATCCTCTACTCTGCCAGTGTATATGTCTGCCATGTCATGTGTGAAGTAGATGGTAGTGTGTGGCGTCTACTAAAGACCCAATGTGCCTATGAGACCAAAGTGATACAATAATGTCCATGGCATTTCTCATCATGGAATGGAAAACAAAACAGAAAAAAAACATAAACATAGCTATCTCACTGGGGTGATACAAAACTGTCCTTGGAAACTCATAATGGAATACTAAGAACATAGAAACATGAGAGCAACATCAGCTCCGAGTAGATGGTATACCACTCTCCAAAATATCAAGCATGGGGCTAATGAGTATGGCCGAGAGGTCTCCCTCAGCTATGTCACGTGGAAAGGTAGCTTGATGGTGGTGGAGCATGTCCTGGATCTGGAGCTGATGAGGTGATTGTGGCCGACCAGGGCGGGGGGGGGGGGGGGGGGCGGGGCGCGTCGAGCACGCTGGAGTGCAAAGGCTCGGTCCGAGGTAACTCCTCTCGGGTGAGGTAGGTCCATAGCAGCTCGTTGAGGGTCCACAAGATCCACTTTGAGGTGTCGGTGTCCTCCACCTCCTGGGTCTGGTGATGGTTGGCTGGCGAGGGAGGGGGTGGTGTGGCTGGGGCCGAGGCTCTCTCAAGAAGGTGTCCCTATGTCTGCGGAGCTCAAGCAGGAAGAGGCCCAGGCAACGCTGGTCCTGGAAGTCAATGATCCTGGAGAGTGGACCGAATCCCTCACGAAATAGACAGTGAAACCTCCCGCGGATCTCATAGTATACTGGGCAGCGGCATATGTAATGCTCCTCTGTCTCAACCTTTGTGTGGCATAGTTGGCAGATCCTCTCCTCTCTGGGTCTCTGTATGAGCTTCCCGGCTCTGAAGATGCGCTCAGCTCTACTTGTCTCCACTCTGAGGCGGTGGGATGAAACCCGTATCTGGCCATTCGCAATTTGCATGGCATGGGACATGTGAACACTCAAGTAGCCCGGCTGTTGGATGAATCCATCCTCAGTGAGTGTGAGGAAGAGATCTCTGTAGAAGTGCATCTTTGTGATGGGGAGCTCCGGAGGTGTGATCCATGTGCAATGTGTGTAGAGGTTGAGAAGATCTAACTGGATCGGTCCAGGCAGAGCCCATATACTGAGAACCAAGTGGAAACTAGTGCATACCATACTCCAGAGTGCCCCTCAAGTGCTAGCTGTCTGGAGGACTCCAGGGCAAGCCTCGGGTACCTCTGGGGATCCCTGTGACTGATGCGATGGAGGTATGTGACTGTCTGGTTGAGTGCATCCACTACCATCGGGGCTGCAGCAAACTCTGCCTGGATAATCTGGTGTGGGACTATTGGTTTGCTGCGGACATCATATAATGGTAAGTACGGTGACTGGCCATGTTGTGCGGCGTAAGGGGAGTGAGTGGTGCAAAATAACACACAACAATGTGGACGACTCTGTCATTGCTAAGCTGTAGCCGCGCACCCAAAGATATCGGGCATCCTTGTCCTTCCGGACAATGCTGAGAATTTGTTGGAGATGGGATCTAAAAAGGACAGCTACCCCCCCAGAGCCACGTACTCCTGATGACGTGCGGGTCTCGCCTCGAAAAGCTGACTCCCACTCATACCCGGCTATGTATGGTAAGCCCCTCTCAGGGCTCTAATGAGTCTCTGTATAAAAAATGACATCCGTGCCTTTGAGAATCTCGCTCAAGCCTCTTGGATTCGACCACAGCATGCCATTGCAGTTCCATACTGCCAATCTTAGGTGTTTGGTCTCATAGGCCCCGCGTCCCTATTTGGGACGACGCTCAGTGATAATGACTCCTTGCTTGCTCTGCAGGCCGCATGAATAGTCACCATTGCCTCATGCCACCTGGAGTGAGATCATCTCCCATGTACATCTGTGTGCCCTTGAGGGCAGCGCGCCTGTCTAAGAAGGCCTGTCTGCTGGTGGCATCAGGGAATCTAATGATAAGGGGCTGCTCTCGTGTCATATCCTTGCCTGCCCTCCATGAATTTGCAAAGGGGGGGGCGATCCCGTCCACTCCTAGCATCTGGCAAAGCATCATGGCATCCTCCTTGGGGGAAGCCCCCGTACTCGCACATGGAGGGCCTTATCCTTCCTGCATTTCTCCTCCTCGAGAGTCTCATGTATGATACTTTGTGGGAGTTTGTGCTTCTTCACCACCTCCACCCAATCTTTCTTAGTGGTCTGCAGTTCTTCCCGCAGCTTATCACTCGCAGCTTTCAACTGCTCCAAGTCAGTCCTTAAACCCTCCTGAATATTCAGTTCCCCTTCCTCTACTGTATGGTCCTTGACGGTAGCCTTTAGGGCTTCCATTTCTGCCCGGAGTTCCCCTATTATTGGGGCAGCCTCTGGCATTCC
Source organism: Cibotium barometz (assembly GCF_041138505.1). Taxonomy (NCBI): domain Eukaryota; kingdom Viridiplantae; phylum Streptophyta; class Polypodiopsida; order Cyatheales; family Cibotiaceae; genus Cibotium; species Cibotium barometz. The sequence continues at coordinate 36,267,218 of NC_141059.1, forward strand.
TGTTTGTTGCAGCTGGGTCTCTTTCAACATCTGAATCACCTCTTCCTGGTGGTTCACCTGGGCTTCCAGTTCTTCAATCTTGTTGTTCTTTCCCTGTATCTCTTTGCGGAGGCCTTCCAACTGTTTTTCATGTTGGTTCAGAACCCTGTCTAGCACCTTCTTTTGTTCGCTCAATAACTTCTTGGTGTTGTCCTCCACTGTCTTGATGTATGCCTCCAGCTCCTGTAGGTTCATTGTGGCTATTTCCCCCTAGTTTCTGCCTTGGGGGCTCGAGCAAGGGTGGGTGCGGAAAAAGGGGCAGCACAGCAGCACAGGGGGGGGGGGTGTGTGCGGAAAAAGGGGCAGCACAGTAGCACGGGGCGGGCAAGGGCGGGTGCGGAAAAAGGGGGGCAGCACAGCAGCCCGGGGGGTGGTGGCGAATAGGCACAATACAGCAGCGTGGGTGGGGAAAAGGGGAGCGGACGCGCAGCAAGGGTGCAGCACAGCGTGCGAACAGGCACAGTACAGCAGCGTGGGTGGGGAAAAGGGGAGCGGGCACACAGGCGCAGCAAGGCTGCGAACAGGCAGGTTGCACAGCAGCGCGGAGGGAAAAAGGGAGGCGGGCACACATGCGCAGCAAGGGTGCGTTCTCTGATGGGGTCCCAGATCCTCAACTTCTAACTGTCCGAATCCGGGTTCTCGAAAAAGATGCACGAGGATGGCAAATGGCGGAAACTTCCAACCGTGGCCCAAACGGTGCCGAAGAGGCATGAAATTCGAATCATGCATGGACAAATGTGTGGCAAGCAACCCGGATCTTTCTTGTTGTGTTCAGATGCAATTCCGACTCATTTTGGATCCGAAACTCTGTTATGGCGATTTTGCACTATCTTCGTCTCGGGACCCAACTTTGACGCACTGGGAGAAGTGATTGCGATGCCCAAATCCATGCACGGAGTGATGTGGACATAGAGCAACTTCCCTAGCACACTTCCGTGTGGTCCGTTCTCTGATGGGGTCCCGGATCCTCAACTTCTAACTGTCCGAATCCGAGTTCTCTAAAAAGATGCACGAGCATGCCAAATGGCAAAAATTTCCAACCGTGGTCCAAACGATGCTGAAGAGGCATGAAATTCGAATCATGCATGGACAAATGTGTGGCAAACAACCCCGATCTTTCTTGTTGTGTTCAGATGCGATTCGGACATTTCGGATCCGAAACTCTGTTATGGCGATTTTGCACTATCTTCGCCGGGACCCAACTTTGACGCGCTGGGAGAAGTGGTTGCGATGCCCAAATCCATGCACGGATTGATGTGGACATAGAGAAACTTCCCTAGCACAAGTCTGTGTGGTCCGTTCTCTGATGGGGTCCCGGATTCTCAACTTCTAACTGTCCGAATCCGGGTTCTCGAAAAAGATGCACGAGCGTGGCAAATGGCGAAAATTTTCAACAGTAGCCCAAACGACACCGAAGAGGCATGAAATTCGAATCATGCATGGACAAATGTGTGGCAAGAAACCCGGATCTTTCTTGTTGTGTTCAGATGCGATTCGGTCTCATTTCGGATCCGAAACTCTGTTATGGCGATTTTGCACTATCTTCGTCGGGGGGCACAGTACAGCAGCGCGGGTGGGAAAAAGGGGAGCTGACACACAGGTGCAGCAAGGGTGCGAACAGGCACAGTACCGCAGCGCGGGTGGGGAAAAGGGGAGTGGATGCGCAGCAAGGGTGCAACAAGCACGAGCAGGGGGCCGCCAGCGTGCAGCGCGAACAGAGGGGGGGGCGCAGCACAGCAAGGGCGGAGAGACCACCAGCGCACAGCGCGAGCAGGGAGGGGGGCTTGCGCAACGTCATGCCATGGAGAGCAACACGATGCTCTGAGAGAGAGAGAGAGAGAGAGAGAGAGAGAGAGAGAGAGAGAGAGAGAGAGAGAGAGCAAGTCTAAGACAGATTTAGCCCAGTCCTTTGGCAAGGATGCAGTGGGCATCATTGCCAGAGGCAAAACAGGTCTTATGTGTACTGGGGATTGTGCCTTTGCAGCATATGAGTGTGGTAAAGGCAAAGCATTCTCACCAAGGGGGGGGAAACAAGTCTAAAATAGATTCAGCCATCCTCTGGCAAGGATTCAACAGGCATCATTCTCGAAAGATGGTTCAGTGAGAGCTGTCAGAAAATTACAGCTAGTGCATTGTGATATATGCGGTCCATATGAGGACACCATCAATCGGGGGATACCTCTAATTTGTGACATGATTACTCCAGGCATGCTTGGGTGTATCTGTCGAAGCAGAAGTCAGAGGTTTTTATGTGCTTCAGTCACTCTCCATGGCTGAAAATGTGTCTGCACGTAAACCTGGTACCCTCGGTATAGTTCGAGGGGGAGAGTATATATTAAAGGAATTTTTCTACATACGTGTTTGAAAGAGGCATAAACCATCAATGTAGGATGCCCTACATACTTCAGCAAAATGGTGTGGCAGAGGAAAAATAGGGCTCTTATGGAGATGTCACATTGCATGGTAAAGGGGCAAGATTTGCCTATAGTTATTGGCTGGAGGTTGTAACGTGTGCCACTTATGTGCTAAATCGACGCCCCACCAAAGCCTTGCAGACTATGATGCCTTATGAAGCTTGGAAGGGCATGGAGACCTATGTGGCTCACATGCGTGTGTTCAGCTATTCTTGTGCTTGGCGACATTGCAGGAAAAGCGGTCAAATGTATTTTTGCAACAGTCCAACTGAAAGTACCGTCTATGTTAAGAAGACTAAAGAGGAAATTTTTGTCATTGTTCTATAAGTTGATGGCATGCTGCCCATAGGCTCTGATGATGAGAAGATTCGAGTCTTTGAGGCTGAATTAAATGCATCATTCGAGATAACAGATTTGGGTCCATTGGGCATTTAGTTTCTTAGCGTGATGATGGTATTGTCATGTTGCAGTCGAAGTATATACAAAAGTTGTTGAAGAGGTGTAATCTTGAAGATTGTAACCAACTTGGTACACTAGTAGAGACAGGTGCCATGCTTAGTCTGCAGAATCCAAGTGCCAGTTGCAACTTGCTACACGAGTAGAGATAGGTGCCATGCTTAGTCTCAAGGATCCAGTTGACCCTTTTGATGACATGCTGTTGGATGTTTGATTTACTTATGTAATACAAGGCCAGACATGGAGTTTGGGGACTGAAAATTTACGCACATCCTAGGTACCAAGCATTGGTAGGTTGTCAAGTGGGTTTTCTGCTAATTGCAGGGTGCTCAGTACCTTCGATTGTTCTATCGGGGGGAGGGGGGGCCATAGTTGCATGCCTTAGTGATTCCCATTGGGTTGGATGTTACGACACCAGAGCGTCCCCTAGTGGTTTTTGCTTCCATCTTGGTGTTTCATGTATTTCATGGCTCACTAAAAAGCAACCAAGAGTGGCCACTTCGAGCTGTGAAGTTGAGTATAGGGAAGCTTTTATAGGTAGAGTTGAATGTGTCTGGCTCCGATGTCTTATGGCTGATCTGGGCTTTGGGATTATCAGCCTCCACTACCATATTCACTGACAGTCAAAGCGCATTGGCAGTTGCGTGCTCGCACTAAGCACATTGAGGTGCATTATCATTATGCAAGGGAGAGTCTGATTTTTGGAGTGCACAAGTGGAAGCATGAACAAGAGGAGAGAGAGAGAGAGAGAGAGAGATTGCATACAAGATCACCTTGATATTAGCAGGAGGTTTACAATGGGCAATACTTGCCAAAATATAGGCGTCAACAATATGCATGTTGGACGATGGATGGATATAACAAGAGGGGAGAGGGGCCTTTAAATAGGATAGCCATAAAGCGCCATGACCTGCATGAAGCCTCACGACTAGCATTAATAAAGAACAACTTAATAAAGTGGCCAACCCTTATATAAGATCCAGTCCCGCACAACTCATGAGATCATAGTTGTCACGGCACAAAAATACGATACCGTAGGGCACGATACCGCACAATATTTTTGGTACGATATGAAAATTTGGGATACCGTATGATAAAATACAAGGTTTTTTTTAACACTTATAAACTATGGAGCTTCAAGCTTGAATGTGAGGGAAGGTTGGGGGGAGGGTACTTTAAAGGAGTTGCTCAAAAGCTCAAGCCTATAGCGGAGACAAGCCCAAAAAAAAGACTGTTGGAAAACAGAAAAAAACAGGCAAAAAATGGCACTTCTGCAAACAATCGAAATTGTGCTCAATGGACTGTACAATAGCATACGATATTGTACTGTACCGTACTGTATGAATCGTACGGTACGAACAAGTTCGTACCGGTACGAGAAACAACCATGCACATATTTTGACACTCCCTCTGCGGCTCATAGTGTGCAAATGTTTGAAGAAGAAAAGGTGATGAAGATGCGAACATTGACACCCCCTTACTGTAGTACTGCAGAAATTGGATACACCGTGGAAGATGCACCTACCAACTTGTCTTCTCAAAACAGAATGCCACCTTGAATAACAAAGAAATCTGCTTGGCTCCGAATTCCCACACCAATGTGCAATGAACTCCAAGTATAGAATGATGAGTTGACGGACATACCACTCCCATAATCCCCCAACAGTGTACTGTGAACACATCATGTCACAAAACCTCGGACAATGAACTTGGAACACATCCAGTGCATAATCTTTGCTACACCAAGCAATGAATTTGAAATGCATTAGCAGCCTGACTAGACAAAACCAGCCGATTAAGCATTTAATGCTAATTGTGAGATTTTCTACAGGCCGACAACCTCCTCAGGTAGCCGACTTGAGCCATATAAAAAGGCAAGGCATATTCAGTCCCAGAAATCAACAGGTAAAACTAGAGATTATCAAGAAAAGTCAAGCATGTATGCCTAGGCTCCTGCTTCTGCATACTTATAGCCACTCTTGTGCTTTTAGCCCAAGGCAAAGAAGCTCAGTCTCTTTAGGAGTACTCAGCACACCTACCCTCAGTCTCGGGCCAGTTTATTTCTCTTGAAGATAGCTTCACAGTCGCCTAAGGCTTATGCATAGTTTTGCCCAACATTTGGTCTCTTTGTCCTTGTTTGGTGGTCAGTTAGTCAGTTTGTCTCCTTAGTCTTGTGGACACAGTTGAGCTTGTATACAGTTCTTCAGAAGAAGAAATAAAGTAAATACTCTTGCTTGTGTCGGGGGGGGGGGGGTGTACTTATCTTTTGTACTTGGTACACATTTCATTATCAAGTAATCTCCATCGAGTTTTGTGCTCTCTTGCCTCTCACGCTTCTCTGCATCTCCATGACTGTGTGTGTCTCTCTGTGCATTGTTGCTCCTGCATCCCTACTCCCAACAAAATGGACACCACATGTCAAGGAGATGGTACGACCCTTCCAATCCACATGGACATCTTGGTTCTTACCATAGAACCTTTCTTTATGTAAAATAAGATCTACCCTATCTAGATTCATAAGTAGATAATCTAGATGCTCGGTATGGTCTTGTATCACAATAGGTAGTTGGGACACTCGTCCATCCCATACTTGTCAATGTGCCATTGTCAATTTCACTTGATACATGTGATCACTTGGCTACGTTGGTACCTCCTATTTCAACATCAATTGGGTATTCACAAAATTGTGAGTACTTCCAAGATCAAATAAGACGAGCACAGTCTTCTGCGTGATTGACCCGATTAGATCATTGGGGTCGAAGACGTCCGAAATAAAGTTTCAATCAATTCAAGAAGTAGAAAAGTATCAATAGAAGTAAACTTAGGATTACCTTTAAGCTTTCACGTTTGTTGCCGCCCCATCACTATTCTTTGTCTGCAAGTAAATTTTTGAGTGTAGCCCTTCTGGTTGCAATTAAAGCATCAACTCTCTCGAAGATTCCGTAGTCTCTTCACAAGAGGTTTTTGTGAATTGGCATCGCTTTGCTTTTGAACGGCCTTCCTAGGTTTAAACTTTTGTTTACCCTGGGTCCCAGCTCAGTAGTGGTGGTTCAGGGATTCCAAAAGGCATTCTTCGTAATGCCATTCATTGTCTGGTTGAAGATTTTAACGAAGTGGATACCCTCCTCGGTTTTGCTGTTGTGGTTCTTTTGACCCTCAAATTGGTAATCCCATGGTAATCCATGGATGAAATCCACATAAAGTATGTCGATCGAGACTTCCAGTCAATGAGGTGATAGCTCAAGTGGTGAAGGTGTTTGCCTAGGACCAAGAGGTTCTGGGTTCAAAATCCTCCTTGGTGCTTCCTCTGTGGCGTCGCCTACGGGCATATAATTAAGCACCTACGGGCGGCGAAAAATTAGTAACTATGAGGGGATCTTGGGCCTAAGGCCACAGACCGGGAAAAAAAAGGTGTGGATCCACGAGTGATTCATGAGTGTAGCACTTGCTCTGATATCAAATGTTAGGGGTTTGTTGCGACCAAACCCTCTCCAAGATCTCCCAAACACAAGACATAAAACACGGTTAATCCAAATTAGGTTACGCCGCCACCCAACTGTAGATCCAATACAATGGATCAACCCCAAGCATAGGGGTCAAGGCTCTCGTCCATACATCCTCACCTTGGTGTCTTGTACCACTAGGACTTGCCTCAAGGGGCCATCAATAGACTGCCTATGGCACTATGAACTGAGTGGATTAGCACTCGTGGCCGAGGTATTGACCATCGTATCTCAAGGCTACAACAATACAATAATCCACTCATCACATAACCCTCACTTACATACCTTTTACCAATAAAAGCTATACTTTTGGGATTATTATCTTACATGCCTTGAACCTTATAATGAGCCTGTTCTGCCAATCAAAGCTATACGTATGGGATTATTATCTTATAAGCCTTAACCCTTATAATCAGCCTCCTTTCATAATCCCTAAGTTCCCTGGCCCCGAGGTTAGGTCGACTAACCTTGCGGTTAGCATCAAGTACATAACAACCTTCCAAATCCCAACAACCCCAGCTCATTAGAGAAATGCTAATTCTATCCTAATGGAAGGTCCTTTTCTTGGAAAGGAAAATGAGAAACGAGTACTTCCCTAGCGATAGCTGTCATGTGAAGGACATAAGATAGGTGAACATATTGAAATGCATATTTCATAGGTGTCGGTTTAGACGCAGGAATGAAGTTTCCGTTATCAAATGCCTAATCATTGGAATATAGAAAAACAAAGCAATCAACGTGAAATTACTTTAGTGTAGCCAGCATGCATCTATGCATAGCTTCGAAAAAAAAATCATATATTTGGCAAAGTTCAAATTTTTAAAATGCTAAAAGGTGGCTCAAAACCGTTGTAATTGCTGTAATTTTGAGAAATAATAACAAATTGTGTTCAATTGATGAAAGGTACATGCTAATGGCATATATACATGTATCGTGTTTGTAGCATGTAAAGAATTTATTTAAGGCATTTACAATGAAAAGCAAACAAATCGTAACTTTCCTGGTAAATGTGCTTGAATGGTGACCATTGGAAGAGTATGATATTTGTTTTCAACTATATCTTGTGGTGAGAGTATTTTTCTATAAGAAATCTGTTTCACAACTTACATATTTAAAGAGAGATTTTCCAGTGAAAATGTTGGTTCAAACATTGTGCTTTAACAATGCAGAAAGAGTGGCGGGAGAATAGAGAGGAGTTCAAAAGAAAAGTGGGTCGAATAGTCCGGCGCTCTCAGGAAGTTCTGTGATCTTTCGAAGCGGTACATTGACGAGATGGATCATTTTGAAAGAAAGCTTATAGATGGCAAAGAAGCAAAACTCTGCTTTTACGAGGATCTTCTAGGCATAGAAGGAGAACAAGTTGTGTACACAGAACTTGTTTTGGTATTTATGAATGACTGGAGGAACTATTGTTTTGAATCTTCTTTTGGTAGTGATGATGACCACGCCTATTTGCACGTTTTGTTTGAATGCCTACGAAGGTAATAAGGTTCAATCAAGAGAAGATTCTTAATGGACATTCATCAAACTAGTCTTGCTTACCCTGCTTGGTTACATATATTAGCTTGCTGATTGGCCATAGCAAGTTGGTTTCTTTCTTTTAGAGATATTAAAGTTGATGTCTTCCTTTTGTATGCCAGAGATATTAAAGTTGATGTATCTTGGTGAATGGAGTGTGGCTTAGCTGCCAACAACAAGGTCGCATCCCCTCTCTCTCTCTCTCTCTCTCTCTCTCTCTACACACACACACACACACACACACACACGTAGTATACGTGATGGCTCTTACAACCCAGGTGTAAACGAGAGGGGTGTTACTAAATTCTCTCTCTCTCTCTCTCTCTCTCTCTCTCTCTCTACACACACACACACACACACACACACACACACACACACACGCGTATACGTGATGGCTCTTACAACCCAGGTGTAAACGAGAGGGGTGTTACAACTCTCCAATCTCTTTTACTCATGTTATTTAAATCAGAGCCTCCGAGCAAAAAGGTCATACATGTGAATGAAGGTCACCGGTATCAAAGGAATGGAGAGTCAAGGGAAGTGCCATTTTTGAAAGGGAGAAAACACTTATAATGGGGATATCAGGGAAGTGCTATATTAGAAGCCTCTGGAAGCATTGACATAATGCTAAGTGAGGAGAGTATATTCAGTAAACCTAGATTTAACTTGGATTTACAGGCCCCAAGTTGCATGGGGAGAGAGTATTGAATAGGGTGAGCAAATTTAACAAGTATAAGGAAGAGCTTGATTTATTGTTAATTATTTTGGATAACCCTTCACGGGCTCTCTGACCAGCTTTGGTCAAATATCCCTTTTTGTTCATTGAAGACCAAAGATGAAGACTGGGAGTATGAACAAGTTGGTACATGTCTCTCAAAACAGAAAGAGAGATTCCTCATTGGGAAGGGGTTTCTTAAATTAAAAGTTCTTGCTGCTGCTAGAGTCCTTGCTTATCATAATTATTTGGCACCCACATCACTATGGCTAGCTGGTTTCCTCAAACATGATCATTATCATCAAAGAGTTGACAAGGTTATATTCTTGTTAAAGAAGAACTACTCTCACGGGCATCTTAGACATGATTTGTTTATCAACCGCCCTATCTTAGTTAGATGACTCGTGAGTCAATTCAGATAGAATTAAAATCATCTTCGTCAACTTATTAGTTATATGGTTGCCTTAAAACATGATCATTAGTCAACTATTGGCGCCCAACCACATGGCCAGCTAGTTGGTTTAGATAAAAGTAAGATAGTCTTTAAGAGAGGATTTGTCATATCTCTAGCTACCTAGGCAAAAGAAGCATGTTTGAGATCCTTGCACGACTCAACAATGATTCATTGCATGAAACAATTTATCTGAAACATCATATTGGAGTGCAATAAGACTTTGGAGACCCCATCTTGATACATGAGGTTCATTTATTGGCTTTTGGAAACCACATCAGGTTCATTTATTGGACTTTGGAGTCATTAGGCTCATCTATTGGAGAATTTGGAGACCCCATCTTGATACATGAGGTAGAGAACCTAGAGATATATGGATGCAGAGGACATCATAGAACCACAAATATTAGTAGGTGCCTCCTCGACATGGGAGCTGCCCATGGGCTCATTATACGTGCACACTATAGATTTTAGTAGGTACCTCCTTAACATGGGAGCTAAAATTCTAAGATTTAACATGGGAGCTCAAATTCTAAGATTTCTTGTGTTGAGATGGACACTGCCCAACTCTTGAGATCATTTTGTGAAGTCTCAAGAAATTGGGATTATCGATTCTCAGGAGATACATGAAAGTGAAGTGTGATGTTGGGTACAAACTCTCGATTAAGAAGTTGACTAGTGAATGGGAGAAATTACAATGTAAGAAGGGGGAGCCCAAGCCTCTTCTTGGTTATGTGCTCATTGGGGATGCCATCGAGTCACTAAACAAAAACATTTATAGGAACGGAAACTTGTTCTAGGGATGGACCTCATCAATGAGAATCCATTAGTTAGGGCCAAGGTCTGGCATTATAATCATCCACTCAATGATAGCCGTATGAATCACACGTGGAGTCTCCACCAACTAAAGGTCTTGGCCCAACGCATGTGGAGAGAGAGGAGATCTTGTACCGCATGTATTTATTTGTCAGCAATAATATTTCCATCTTGTTCATGTTGATCGTGTTGCATCACTCCATGGTTTCTCACATGGAGATTGACTCTCCAATTTGCAGTTCTTTGGATATTTGATCCTCATGTTGAGGTTTCTCAGTATTACAGGAATTTTCCAAGTTTCTAATGTCTTCATTGAATTCTTGGGTAGTTTTTAAGGCTCTATTTGTAGTTGTTTTTGCCTTGATGATCTCATTATTGTTTTCACTCTAGGATTGCTCCTCTAGTTCATCTCATCTCTAGGATTGTTTTCACACTAGCATTGCTCCTCTAGTTCATCTCACCTTTTTTCTTTTGATTGTCTTTTTCTGTTGTTTTTCAAGATCAATTGTGGGTTCTCATTATTCTAGGAAAGTGTGTAATTTTAAATTGTTCTCTATTTTTTTGAGGTTTTTTAAGCCTTTCCTTTGTTGGAATTAGGGCTGCAGAAAAGCACACAAAGCTTGGAGAAGAAGTAGCAAGAATGTACACAACACGCAGTGTATTAGATTGTGTCAATGTACAAAGATAAGTTAGCCCCAGGAAATGGGCGTATATACAAGCCGGGAGAAAAAACCTCCTAAAGAGGGAAAAAGTGCCCCGGCGGTCCTAAGTGTGTTCACACACATCACTGCCTATATATATGGCAACAAATCTCCCCTGGGAGTGATGGTGTAAACGAGAGCTGGCACTCATGTATAGGGAAGTGCCATGCTTGAAGTAGATCAGTCCACAAAGGGGAGCAAGCCCAAAGCTTTGTGGAAAGCTTCAAACTTCTCACGACGAGGAAGCGCCTTTGTGAAAAGATCGGCGAGGTTGCACATATGCCAAGCTGATCTCTCCTGCTGAGAGTCTCTCCCCCTGACAAAGTGATAATGCACCTCAATTTGCTTTGTGCGAGCATGAAAAACTGGGTTTCTCGCAACTGCCAATGCGCTCTGACTGTCAGTGTAGATAGAGGTGGCAGACTCCTGTCCAACACCCAAGTCAGCCATAAGCTGTCTGAGCCACACACACTCAACCGTAGCTGTGAAAGCTGTCCCTTGTACTCAGCTTCACAACTAGAAGTGGCCACAGTAGGTTGCTTCTTGCTCAACCAAGATATGCATGAGCTACCGAGCATGAAACAAAAACCACTTGTGGACACTCTTGTGTCATAGCACCAGCCTAATCTGAGTCCGAAAAAGCATGTAAATCTGGCGGCAACGATCCTCCCTTGGGATAAAACAGCCCAAGATGTATGATGCCACTCAAGTAGCGAAAGATGCGTTTAACTGCCTTCCAATGCTGAGACCCTGGGCTATGCATAAATCTTCTCACCTGTGAGACTGCAAACTGAATGTTTGGCCTCGTAATGCATACATAAATGAGGCAACCAACAACTGTCTGATAGAGTGTGACATCAAAGTGATCTCCAGCATCATGAAGACTCAACTTCAAACCTGTCTCCATTGGAGTAGCAATAGGCTTGCAGTCTTCAAGGCCAAATCTCCGCAACAATGTCTCAATATACTTTGTTTGACACAAAGCAATACCTCCATCACACTGCTTTGTATCCCCAAATAATGATGCAAATGCCCCAAATCTAATATCTCAAAAGAGGCATTCAAACCAGCCTTAAAATCAGCAATATGACTCTCATTTGGTCCTGTGAGCAGCATGTCATCGACATAGAGAGCAATGATAAGATGTACATCATCCATGAAGCTTGCTTTAAACCATATAAAGCCTTTTTCAACCTGCACACACTGTTTTCCTGCCCTCTTTGAACAAAACCACGAGGCTGCGATACATACACCTCCTCATGCGAATCTCCATTCAAGAACGCAGTCTTTATGTCCAACTGATGTACATTCCAACCATTATGAGCTGCCAATGCACAAATGCTACGAATGGTAGTCATACGACAAGTAAGAGCAAAGGTCTTATCAGAATCAATGCCCTTTTCTTGAGCATAACCCTTTGCAACAAGTCTAGCCTTATAGCGATCAACACTGCCATCTGGCTTTTGTTTCAACTTAAAAACCCACTTACATCCAATGACCTTTTTACCAATAGGCAAATCACACAAAGACCATGTACCATTCTTCATTATAGCATCATATTCACTTTGCATTGCAGCCAACCAATTTTTTGATTTTTGTGCATCATCAAATAAAAGAGGTTCTTCCTCTTCACACATACTAGACACAACCAAAGCATAACAATCTGATGCATAAGAGGCATGCTGAAAACCTGAACGAGTACGACTAGACATAGGTGCATCATTTTTACTATCACGCAAGGTTTGCACCAGCCATTTAGGCATACCTCTAGCCTGCTCATTTTCAGCCCTATCCTCATAAATTACATCTTGTAAATCTGCATCAGAAATAGGCTGATCTATGATGTCGTTTGAAATCTGCATATGCTGAATATTTGCCTCATTAGGACTTACATTTGAATTCCCACATGTAAACAGAGGCAACAACGTATCAAATACATCCCGTGAGCTCACACCTGTCTCTTTGGTACATGATAACAAAGGCTGCACAGCATCTTCCACAAAAACAACATTTCGACTAATCAAGATACGCTTTGACTGCGGATGATGCAATCTGTAACCCTTGCTCTCAGCACTGTAACCAACAAAAATGCATTTGACAGCCTTATCATCCAATTTTCTGCGTTGTTGCATAGGCACTAAAGTATAGGCCAAGCAACCAAAGACACGCAAGTGACCAATAGAAGGTTTTCTGCCATGCCAAGCTTCATATGGAGTAATAGACTACAAGGCCTTAGTGGGACACCTGTTGAGTATATATGCAGCACACATGACAGCCTCAAGCCAAAACGCATGTGGCAAAGCTTGGCGCTTGACCATACATCGTGCTATCTCCATAAGTGACCTGTTTTTTCTCTCAGCAACACCATTTTGCTGAGGGGTATACGGCACTGTACATTGGTGTTTTATCCCACGACTAGCCAGAAATGCATCAAACTCTTTAGACATGTACTCCCCCCCTCGATCAGAACGGAGGGTGCCCACATTACAATTGGATACATTTTCAACCATAAGCAAAAACTGTTTGAAGCACAAAAACACTTCAGACTTTGCCTTTAGTGGATATACCCATGCATGCCTTGAGTAATCATCAATGAAAGTCACGAAGTACAAGTGTTTACCAAATGACGGAGTTTGCATAGGCCCACATACATCACTATGTACAAGTTGCAATTTACGAGTGGCCCGCACAGAACCATCCTTTGGAAACGCAGAACGCTGCATTTTGCCCAAAATATAGCCTTCACAAACATGTTTTAATGGTGCCTCAAGAGGGGGCAATGAAGCAACCATATCAAATTTCTGCAAACGCAGCAAACTAGCAAAGTTCAGATGACCAAAACGAGCATCCCGTGGAGCTCACACCTGTCTCTTTGGTACATGATAACAAAGGCTGCACAGCATCTTCCACAAAAACATCACGACTAATCAAGATACGCTTTGACTGCGGATGATATAATTTGTAACCCTTGCTCTTAGCACTGTAACCAACAAAAATGCATTTGACAGCCTTATCATCCAATTTTTTACGTTGTTGCACAGGCACTAAAGCATAGGCCAAGCAACCAAAGACACGCAAGTGACCAATAGAAGGCTTCTTGCCATGCCAAGCTTCGTATGGAGTAACAGACTGCAAGGCCTTAGTGGGACACTTGTTGAGTACATATGTAGCACACATGACAGCCTCAAGCCAAAACGCATGTGGCAAAGCTTGGCTCTTGACCATACATCGTGCCATCTCCATAAGTGACATGTTTTTCCTCTCAACAACACCATTTTGTTGAGGGTATACGGCACTGTACATTTGTGTTTTATCCCACAACTAGCCAAAAATGCATCAAACTCTTTAGACATGTACTCCCCCCCTCGATCAGAACGGAGGGTGCCCACAGTACAACAACTGGATACATTTTCAGTCATAAATAAAAATTGTTTGAAGCACAAAAACACTTCGGACTTGCCTTTAGTGGATATACCCATGCATGCCTTGAGTACTCATCAATGAAAGTCACGAAGTACAAGTGTTTACCAAATGACGGAGTTTGCATAGGCCCACATACATCACTATATACAAGTTGCAATTTACGAGTGGCCCGCACAGAACCATCCTTTGGAAACGCAGAACGCTGCATTTTGCCCAAAATACAGCCTTCACAAACATGTTTCAATGGTGCCTCAAGAGGGGGCAATGAAGCAACCATATCAAATTTTTGCAAACGCAGCAAACTAGCAAAGTTCAGATAACCAAAACGAGCATGCCATAGTTTTGCATCTGAAACTGCCTTTTCATCAGAAACTGCATTTGCTAAATCTTCCACACACTTGTCATAAGAATTGAGCCTATACAGCCCACGAAACAAGGTGCCAGATGCAATAATCGTATCACCAGAAGTCAAATCATGAACAGTACATCTGTCATCCACAAATTTGACTACAAGTCCAAGTCTAGCAAGCGCAGAGACAAACAATAGATTCTTCTTTATCCCTGGCACATACAAAGCATCTGAAAGTGTGAAAGTGCTGCCATTTGCAGTAGTAAGCATAATTTTACCAACGTCCTTCACTGGGTAAGAAGCATTATTGGCACATGTGACAGTATTCCCATTAGAGACAGCCTCAAGACAAGTGAACATATCACGATGCGAGGTAATGTGCTTTGTAGCACCACTGTCAAAATACCATACATTAGAGTCAACAGAAACTGCCAAACATGCATCATGTACAGATGGGTCATACTGGCAATACACGCTAAACGCCCATTCTGTATCCTGCACAACATTTGCAGAATCTGCATTTGTAGAAGCATCCACTATTGTGGCTGCATTTGACTCTTTCTTCTTTGCCTCTTTAGCCTTTAGCTTAGGGCAATTCTTAATGACATGATCAGTTGCCTTACAATAGTTGCACCTGATCTTTTTCTTGCCTTTATCAAGAGCCTTCTCAGACCTATTGTTGCTACCTGTGGAAGGAGAAGAAGTTGCAGACCTACTAATAGGAGAAGAAACAGTGGAAGGGGCTGCCTTACCACTTCTTCTCTACTGGGCAGCAACAAATGCCTGATCAACTGTAGCTGCCTAGCCCTATTTTGCCTGGACTGCGCTTCTTGCAAGAGCTTGTTGACTAAAGTATCATACTTGACAACATCAGGTCTGTCCTCAGTAACAACTCTCCACGTGGAAGCAAAAGTCTGATATGACTCAGGTAACGCATCGAGAACAGTCTGCACAAGAGAATGATCAGGAATAATCTCACCTGCAGAAATCAACTGTTCCTTGAGATCTTTAATCTCAGCAAGAAAAACATTCATGTCATCATCTTCCTGCATAATCTTCGATTCTAGCTCTTTACGCAGGTAAGAGATTTTTGCCTCGTTACGATCTGCATACAAACCAGCTAGAATATCCCAAGTCTGTTTTGCTGTTTTAGCTGAACAAATATGTGGAGTGATGTTACGTTTGACATAAAGTGCAATCAAGGCATGAGCCTGCGCATCTTTACCATCCCAATGAGCTTGTTCAGCAGTGGGTAAAACAGTAGCAACAGTAGAGCTGCTAGAACCTGCAACATCCTCAAACAGATCCTACATCCATAGAACCTGGACGTACATCCATACCCTGCACAATGTTCCACACTCTTTTTGCAACCAAAACATGCTGCATCATGTATGCCCAAAGTGGGTAGTTGCTGTCTCCATCCAATTTGTCATCAGCAGACAACATGCGAAATACATCATTGCTGTTATCAGCCATGGCCACTGACTGAAACTGATGCAAAAGCTACCTGTAATGAAGCAAAGACTGAACAGAAAACAACTCGTGCTATGTAGCACGGTCCACAATAGAATACGTATGCCTGTTTTGTAGAAAATTGCAATGTCAAAATTTTTGCACAAAATGACGAAAACACATGTACAGAACTTGTAATGCAAAAATGGAGCCCGAAACGACCTCAAATGCAATTTCTGAGAACACGGAGCCGTACGGGCCGATCTATAGAGTATAGGGACCTGCAAGCGCTCGTGAAAGCTCACCTCAATCAGAGAACGTGAGTCGGAGGGTGCTAGCGACGTAGCCCTGGGAGCCGATGCCTGCTCTGATACCAATTGTTGGAATTAGGATTGCAGAAAAGCACACAAAGCTTGGAGAAAAAGTAGCAAGAATGCACACAACACACAGTGTATTAGATTGTGTCAATGTACAAAGATAAGTTAGCCCTAGAATAATGGGCGTATCTACAAGCCGGGGGAAAAAACCTCCTAAAGAGGGAAAAAGTACCCCGGCGGTCCTAAGTGTGTTCACACACATCACTGCCTATATATATGGCAACACCCTTTGCTTGCAATTGTGACACTCGTCATTGCACACTCAAGAGGTTTAGCTCAGTGAGAGTGGTTCCATTTCTTCTATAATTCCCTTCATCTTTACATGAGTTGAAAAATTTGTGTAGAGATGATCTATCCCACATTTGTGCAATTTAATATTGCAATAATTTCCTTAGAGCAGAAAGATCCCTGCTCCCTCCGCGTAACGAATTCGGGGGTGCTAGCAGCGGAAGTAGCACTTCTTGCACACGGCAAAGCCTCTCACTCGGAGCCTCGTCCACGGATATCCAGACAAGAGACTAATCCCTCGGTTCTTCCAAAACCGAACCCGAAAAAACTTCCCTCGCCCAGAAAGCACGAGCGATTCCTCCAAGATATTTTTATTCTAACGTAGTCAAGAACGTTAACTAACCAAACTGATCCGACCGAACCCGTAAGTCACATGGTCAGATCAAGGAGAAGACTTGCACTTGGATCATACAGACCAATGCTTTTTTTCTCATCGTCGAGAGGCACAGCCGTTGATTCTTTTCCATAGAACAAGGACTATCCGGGATTTACTTTATCTATCGTACCATAACAGAATTGAGACATTTTAGGGATCCATTAGTCCAGCCTAACCCCATCTAGTTCCATGGGTTAGCCAACCGCCCAACCACTGTAGTGATAGGATCCATTTAAGAATTTGGTTATGTTTTGCCCCGAGTACTAGGGAAAAGAGTTCCCAGGTCCCCTAGCCGGCGCTTCAAGCAAAGTTCAAGATAGTTACACCACTTACACACCCACAATATGAAATTACCTTTTTCACAGATTTAGCTGTCTTTAAAACAATCTTTTAATGAAACCATAGTATCACTGATCATAATTCTCCAAAATATCTAGCTTGAATTCTATTTTTTAATCATTCCTTCATCTACTAGGCATCATTGGCAACCAGAACGCTCACCACTTGTTCACTCAGGGACCTTTTCAATAGTTCCTAGCTCATAGTACCCGAAAATATATTCACTTATAAAAATCCAGATGGACTCTCTGTTGAAGATGAGCAACCAGAACGCTCACCACCTGTTCACTCAGGGACCTTTTCAATAGTTCCTAGCTCATAGTACCCGAAAACTTAGGTCTCCACGACCTTATTCACAAAATGGTCAAAATGCTTCCCCAGCATTCTTGACATAAAACAATCATTTAAAAACAGGTTATAAATACAGTTTCTAACGAACTCTCATCTTTCCACATTGTTCCACATCATTTCTTGTTATTCCACATTCTTTTACATCAATTCACATTGCTTAATTCACATTCAATCATATGTATTCCCATCGTCCATCCATTCTCATCTAGTCACATCATATTACATCTCATCACATCTCATCCATTCACATCTATCCTTATCCATATCACATCACATCACATCTATTCACATTACATCTCATCTATTCACATCTATCCCGATTCACATCACATCACATCACATCCATTTCACATCACATCTCATCCATTCATATCTATATCGATTCACATCACATCACATCTCATTCATTCATATCTATCTCGATTCACATCACATCACATCACATCACATCACATCCACTCACATCTATCCATATCCATATCACATCATATCCATTCACATTGCATCTCATCTATTCACATCTATCTCGATTCACATCACATCCATTTCACATCACATCACATCCATTCACATCACATCTCATCTATTCACATCTATCCATTCATTACATCCATATCACATCACATACATCCCATTCACATTACATCAATTTCACATCTCATTCTCATCCATTTACATCACATCACTTCCTTTCACATATCATTACATCTCAATCTCATCTCATCACATTCACATCCACATCTATTTACATCCCATCCCATCCCATCCACATCCACATCCACATCCACATCCACATCACATCACATCCCATCCACATCTCTTCATATCCATATCCATATCCATTTACATCACATCACATCACATTGACATCTATTTACATCACATGACATCGACATCCATTTACATTACATTCACATCTTATCACATCCACTCACATCTTATCACGTCCACTCACATCCTATCACATTGCATTCACATCTTATTACATTGTACTCTTATCGTATTGACATCGTATTCACAGCGTATTCTCATCGTATTCACATCGTATTCACATCGTATTCTCATCGTATTCACATCGTATTCACATCGTATTCACATTTAGTAATATTTTCTATTTTCGATACCGATGGGACTTTTTCTAAATTTCTGTCAATTGCTTGGTCTAGTCAAAGGTACTTTTTTTCGATGGATATTTTCATATTCTTTCTCAAATTTCTCAAGTGAAATATATTTAATATTCTTTTTTTGAGTAAAAGATTCATGGGATTTATAAAAATCAATTCTACTTATATTTCTCAATAATGCTCAAAATTTCACTTTTGATAAATACTCATAATTTGAATTATGCTAAAAATTTTTCTTTTTTCATTTAATTTCTTGGATCTCAAATATCATGAAAATTCCTCTTTTTGGATTTAAATGATTGAATTTCAATTGTCATGGAAATTTCTCTTTTATCATAAAATAAATTTATCTAAAATTTTTCTCTTTAATAAAAATATCCATTATTTCAAATATGCCAAGAATTTCACTTTTACCATTTAAATGATTGAATTTCAATTGTCATGGAAATTTCTCTTTTATCATTTAATTTTTTTCATGCATAAAATAAATTTATCTATTTTTTAAATTAAATATTTATTATTTTAATATACCAAAATATCTCTTTTTTTATTTAATTACATGGATCTCCATTATCATGAAAATTCTTCTTTTTGCATAAAAATAAAAATATCAAAATATACTTTTTTTAATTAATTATTTATGCATAAATACTAAAAATTAGTTTTTCATGAATTTGATGAAAATTATTCTTTTAGCATAGGATGTCCAATCCTAGAATAGGAAGTTCTCTTTTCACATTATACATAAAAATGAGTTATGTATTAATTTTTAATATTTTTAAAAAGAATAAGACTTTGTAATACAATTATGATAGAATACTATCATTAGACTTAAATCCACTTTATGGAATTTAATTTATAAGTTTATCATAATTTTATTAGCATAAAAGCATAAAAAGCTATTTTTCTAACCTCTAGCTTAATAAGTTTAGAGATTGATTTTGAATTAAGAATTTATCAATGAGAAGCATTCATTTGCTAAAGAATTAGTCATAGGAATGACTTCTTTTAGGGAGAGAGAGATACATAAAAAGTATCATAATTAAGTATAAAAACTAACTTTTTATGATTAATCATTAGAATTCTTATAGAAAGCTTGATTTGCATTGAAAACAATTAATTTGAAACTTCTCAAGCTTGAGAGGGGTTGAGAAGAGAAATCTTTTGAGAATATTAATGAAAACCATGAAATTACTTCTTACCTCTTGATTTGGCTTGCTTCTTTATCTTAGAAGGAAGCTCCCAAAACCAATCAATTGGTTTAGTATGTTGAGAAGAAAGCTCCAAGAGTTGTTGAAGAGAGATAAGCTCTAAGTTTTTCAAAAGTAGAGGATTTTTAAGGGATAATATAATATATCATTATTTTAATATAATACTGGTATAGTATAGTTCATAGATTTTTTTTACAAAAGACTAAGGATCTATTTATAGGTGAGGGAGGTCACTAACCAAGTCTAATTGGATTCTAGAAATTTTTAGGTTTAGTTTGACTCAATTTTTTAGGTTTAGTTTGACTCAATTTGGACTAGTTTGGCTCTCTTTTTGATTTGGTTTGATCCAGGAGAGAAAAATATCATAAATTTTTTTTGAATTAAAAACTCATTCACATGTGTGAATTAGGCATCTACCTCAAGAGTCTCCCTCTCCTTACCAAGGTGTCAAAAATGCATTATTATTTTAAAATATTTTATTTTTTTAGTAATATCTCATAGTTTTGAACTAATAAACCTTGTACTCAGTCAACTCTTCATCTTATGTGAGCATTTACTCATTTTTGGGTATTTTCTTTTATTCTTTGGATTTATCTCATCCCAACACTTGGATTAATCCTATTGGTCCATAGGAACCTTAATTGGACCATAATCCAAAAATTTCTGAAAATCTAGACCCTTAGGCTAAGGTCCCCTTATATCATTTATAATTGATTCCTAATGCACATTGGAAAGTTTATTTTAAACTTTTATTTCAGAGAAAAATCATTTTA
This sequence comes from Cibotium barometz, assembly GCF_041138505.1. Taxonomy (NCBI): domain Eukaryota; kingdom Viridiplantae; phylum Streptophyta; class Polypodiopsida; order Cyatheales; family Cibotiaceae; genus Cibotium; species Cibotium barometz. Next base: position 36,287,894 of record NC_141059.1, read on the forward strand.
GACATTAGGAGGATTTTTATATCTAAAGATATCTCAGTTTTAGATTATCTCTCTCTAGATATTTTCTCTCTAGGTCAAAACAGGGTAAAACAAGATCTTTCTCCTATTTCAGAGGAGAATAATTACAAGAACAGAAGGGGAGGTTCTTATACCTTTACACCTCAAAAGCTGGAGAGAGGAATCTTACAAGAGCACTTGGTTAGGCATTTCCTTAGAGCACTTGGTTAGGAATTCAGAAACCTTGTGGGATCCGTTGCAATCAAAGAATCATAGAGGTGGTCATCTAGATTCACCCTTTTCAATCAACTCGGTCTCTATTCTATCTATATATAGTACATATGTTAAGGGCTCTTGTTTTATTTCAAGGTCTTATTTCACTTTCACTTCAAGGGGTAGGACACTCTTGTGGTTAATGCTAGTCCCCTCTCGTGAAGAAAAGGGTCTAGAGCAATTCTAGTTTCCTCTTGTGGTGGTCAATGTGAGTCCCCTCTATCATGAGGACATGATCTGGATCAATATGTGCATCTCTAGGAGGAGGTAGAGTAGAACTTGATGCACATATAACCAAAGGCCTTGATGGATCCGGTCAAAGAAACTGGGGTTGCTCATAAGTTGTGGGTGCATAAGCTACATCACAAGTATGTGCGGCCATCATGCTATTCACAACTCTTGATAAGTATAGTGGGTGCTTATGTGATCTAATCTGTTCCACTCCATCTTAAGGGTGAACCATATAAATCCTTATAATGTTTGACACGAACACCTTGGGGGCTCGATAAAACATTTTGGGATCTCGTAGGAGTACATAAGATAACATGCAAATTCAATAGAAGTTATTGTTTTATTGGATTTATAGAAAAAGTACATACACAAGGAAAATTTAATTGAAAAAGTGAAGTACATAAGGTAACATGCAAATTAAATAGAAGGGGTTATTGTTTTCATGGATTTATAGGAAAAGTCAAATTAGCAAATTGATTCAATTGCTTCTTCTTATTGGACACCACAATGGTGGATTTGTGATCATATATATAGATTATAATAATTAGATTAAGTGCTACATACCTATACATGTGGATAACCTGGTGATGTTTATGTTTAGGTGGATATTGAGAAAATGTTGTGCATGCTCTTATCCCATTATGAGAAGCATCTATGTTTAAGTAGGTTAGACTCTCGAGCCTTAGTTTGGTGAGTTGATGAGACTTTTTGTGTTTAATTATTTTTTGGAAGGTTTAGCTCAAGCCATATAGGTTAAAATGCAATGTATGTGTTGCGAGGATTAAAGACAACCATTACTCCTCCGACAGTTTCTAGACTAAGGGACAAGGGAGTCACATCGAGCAGAAGAGGTCTTGCACCTTCTCATTCTCCCCTCCACTCATAATTGCAACTTGCACATCGGCGGACACTCATACATTTTTGAGGGCAGCAGAAGTCATTGAGCTTTCCATTTCATGTGCCTAGGCCATCTGGTGTAGCAGGATAGCTACAAACGCGTTGCAGTCAGAAGGAGCACTATAGAGGCTTTCTCTTCTCTCTCAGTCATTTCAACGACTGTCTTCTCTCTCAAGTGTTCATAGCAGGCACTAAGGAATATGGAAAGTAAGTGTAATGAGTGTCAAGAGGTATATCAAAAGGTACAATACTCCTAGAGCACATGCCTTTTATAGTCCAAAGGCCCATGTGTCCTAATCCCATATGTAAACGATACTAAGCCCATGTGCCGAGGCCCATCCCATGTGCATGTGTATCCTAAGAACACTTTGTCACAAACTATTCCCTCCTAACATGATTTCATCCTCAAAATCGAAGGGTGGTCGTGCACAAAACAAATACAAAGGCTATATACAATGAACTAAAAAGATGATCAAGTGGCACCATTGCAGAGCACCAATACCAATACATGGATCTCATGACCCTCGGGATCAAATGAAAAGATAAAGGACTCTTATCAATGATGAGGCTAGTCGGTATCCTTCAGGGTTAAGTCGGGTATCCTCCAGGGTCAAATGGAAAAGATATGAATCCCCCCCCCCCCCCCCCCCCCGAAGATGAAGTAATCCATACAACCACATCCGCTTGGATAAAAGAGAAACCCAAGCCATGTAGACTCCAAAGCAATCGCCCTTGAATCACCTGGATCGAATGGAAAATGTAGAGAGCCAATGTTGATGATGCGGTTGGTCAACCCTCCTGGGTCAAACAGATAGATATGGTGCACTACACGTCACCTTCGTCATCGATGTCACTTCATTTTCTTAACGGATCTTGATCATAGGGCTTCCTCCAATGTATTATCTTCATGGCTCTATGCTCGTTATCATGAGTTGCCACTTGGTGTTGTGAATCACATATCATTTTCCACATTCACACATACCTTTGGCACATCGAGTCTTAGACCTCTACATTCTCATACGTTGACTTCTCGCTATGATGAGGTGGCATACTCGTGCCACGGTTGGATGTTCAAGCTTGCGGGTTTATTGTCTAGTCTCACTGGCAGTATTTTTTGTGATGAGAGGGAGGTTTGTGCTGCTAGATGGTCTAGATGGTCCACAAACGGTGACTTTGTTGCTTCATTGCTTGGTTACCTTAATACAGACGGCATTGTTCGCATGGGACAAGGTTTCTTTCAGCTGCTTACATGAGTGTCCAACACTCTTGAGCCACCATAATTATATTACGGAGGATGCAGACTACACCGACACGGATACTTATCATGATGATGATGCTGTATCACATGATGTATTGTACACACATGATGACATTGATGTATCGCACACACATGCACATGATCATAGTGATATACGTGCACATGATGCTACTGACACATGCACATGATGACGGTGTATGTGATAGTGATGTGTTAGTCAGATCATGTGGTCATTATCTCGAGGGTAGAAATGGCATAACGAGCATACCGAGCGTCAACATTTCTATGCCTATCGTCTTTCCTATGGATCATGTGAACACTCTAGTTGATCATGGTGACATGCTAGAGGATAGTGTACATTTGATTAGTGGTGTATCCATTAGCACACTTGAGGGTAGTGATACTCCGCATACGAGTGACAGAGACACCTATGAGCATAGACCCGAGTTCTTAGTGCCAGATGCATCAGGCTATTCTTTTAGGATTTCTATTTATAGAGATATCGTTGATACGACCACCACTCCTAGTAGTAATAACATTCTTGGTAGCGTTCATGTGTGGATAGAATTCATGTATTTGAGCAGTTAGGTATAGTGCATGAGAGTAGTGATGATTTTTTTGAGGTTAGACCTTGTAGGAGAGGCAAGATTGTGCATATGGATCTAGAGAGTTTTATATTTGATTTAAACATTTTCTTAGATTCAGTGATTAGAGAGGTTGACCTATCTTGGGATATAAATCATACATGGATACCATTAATGGACATAGACCATGATCATGATGATGAATTTAGAGATTGTGAGGATGACATGGTCAATGATTTGATAGATGATGCCACTTTCATATCATGTGTGGATACACTATCAGTATTCAGTGATGATGATGCTTATGAACGATCCTATTGATCATTCTTTTGCTTTTTGGAGGACCACGCATGCAGAGGGTTTCACACATGAGGGCATGTTGTATATTTTGGATGGTGCCCATATACACATTGATATAGTGGATCATGCCTTAGATGATTCAAGCTATGCTATAGTGGATGAGGGAATTGGTTCACATGGGTTCTTCCACAATGCCGACTTTGAGATGTGTTTCTTCGGCTTCCATGATTGTTTGCATGACCTTAGTTTCTTTAGAGCCGGGATATTTATCTTCGGGTGCATCATATGCTACTTGGGATGTAAAGTAGATGATTACATGTGGCATACCATTCAGATGCACTTGTGACATCTCTTGGTCTTGATTTACATGGAATATTCAACATTCCAGTTACGATTTTTGCTTCCATTGGCGGATACCCTGGATGCCAGTTCCATGTTTTAGTCACAAGGATGGGCTTATGAGCTATCCCTCAGACTTGAGCTTTTCTTTTCTCCCGAGAGCTATTGTTACATTGGATTTGAGGATCCGTGATGCATACTACATTTATCCATTTGACCCAGGAGGATTTATACTAGCCTCGTCCTCCTCATTAACATTGGCTTCGTGCATCTTCCATTTGACATGATGTATATCTCTACAAAGTAGAAAGGTCTATCTTGTTTATTTTTGCATGAGTTTTGCAATCTTGCAAGGTCCACCTTGTTTATTTTGGCATAAGTTTTGCAAGGATTTTCTTTAAAAAAAAATATTAGCTTGAAGTGGTGAAACTTTGTGAGTGGAGGGGTAGCATCCCCATGGACCCACTTGAAAAGTTTCACCCTCATCGAACGCCATGCAAGCGTGATGTCCCACACCCAAACCCGTAATGTTTTGCATAGAGGACCCCTTGGGTACTATGCAAAAAGTAACGGAGGTGGCAACACACCATCCTGCCCATTCGACGTTCGATGGTGGTGAAACTTTGCAATTGGAGGTGTAGCAGCCCCATGGATCCTCTCGTAAATTTTCACCCACATCGGACGCCATACGAGTGTAATGTCCCACCCAAATCCATAATTTATTGTAAAGGGGACCCCTTGGGCACTATGCAAAAAATAGTGGGTGGCAACATAGCGTCTTGCCCATATGGCGTCTGATGGTGGTGAAACTTTTCTAGTGGAGGGGTAGCAAGCCCATGGACCCACTCACAAAGTTTCACCCCCATCGAATGCCATACAAGTGTGATGTCCCACCCAAACCCGTGTTTTTTTTTTTGCATAGGGGACCCCTTGGGCACTATGCAAAAAATAATGGGTGGCAACACACACTGTCTTGTCCATCCTGCCCAATGGTGGGTGGTGAAACTTTGCGAGTGGAGAGGTATCAGTCCCATGGACCCACTCATAAAGTTTTAACCTCATCGGAGGCCATATGAGCCCTATGTTCCACCCAAACCCGTGATTTTGTGCATAGGGGACCCCTTGGGCACTACAAAAAAAAGGGAGTGGCAACAGGCAGTCCTGCCCATTCGACATTCGATGGTGGTGAAACTTTGCAAGTGGAGGGTGTCATCCCCATGGACCCGCAAAGTTTCACACCCATCGGATGCCATACGAGCGTGATGTCCCACCCAGACCGGCAATGTTTCGCATAGGGGACCCCTTGGGCACTATGCAAAAAATAGCAGGTGGCAACACACCATCCTGCCCATCTAGCGTCTAATGGTGGTGATAATTTGCAAGTGGAGGGGTAGCATCCCCATGGACCCACTTGCAAAGTTTCACTCACATCGAACGCCATGTGAGTGTGATGTCCCACCTAAATCAGTAATGTTTCGCATAGAGGACCCCTTGGGACACACTGTCCTGCTCATCCAGCGTCTGATGGTGGTGAAACTTTGCGAGTGGAGGGGTAGCAGTCGCATGGACCCACTAGTAATGAATTTTTACCCCATCAGACACTATAGGAGTGTGATGTCCCTTGCATAGGGGACCCCTTGGGCACCATGCAAAAAATTATGGGTGGCAATACACCGTTCTGCCCATCCGGCGTCCAATGGTGGTGAAACTTTGTAAGTGAAGGGTAGCAGTCCCATGGACCCACTTGCAAAGTTTCATCCCCATAGAATGCCATACAAGCTTGATGTCCCACCCAAACTTGTACTTTTTCACATAGGGAACGCCTTGGGCACTATGCGGAAAATAGAGGGTGGCAACACAACGTCCTGCCCATCGGATGAGAACCAATGGTGGTGAAACTTTGGGGAGTGGAGAGGTAGCAATCCTATGGACCCCAATCATATATTTTCACCCTCATCGAATATTGTACGAGCGATGTCCCACCCAAACCCGTAATTTATTGTATAGGGGATCCCTTGGGCACTTTGCAGAAAATGGCGGGTGGCAACACATTGTCCTGCCCATCCGGCATCTGATGGTGGTGAAACTTTGCAAGTGGAGGCGTAACAGCCCCATGGACCCACTCGCAAATTTTCACCCCCATATCGGATGCCATACGAGTGTGACTTTCCACCCAAATCTGTAACTTTTCACATAGGGGACCCCTTGGGCACTATGTAAAAAATAGCAGATGGCAACACACGCTCCCGCCCATCTGGCGTCCAATGGTGGTGAAACTTTGCGAGTGGAGGGGAAATAGACCCATGGACCCAATTGTAAAGTTTCACCCCCATGGGATGCTATACGAGCGTGATGTCCCAGCCAAACTCGTCATGTTTCGCATAGGGGACCCCTTGGGCACTATGGAAACAATAGCTAGGGGAAACACACCCTCTTGCCCATCCAGAATCCACCAATGGTGGTGAAAATTTAGGTGTGGAGGGGTAGCAGCCCCATGGATCCACTCGCAAAGTTTCACCTCCATTGAACGACATACGAGTGTGATGTCCCACCCAAACCCGTAATTTTTTGCATAGGGGACCCCTTGGGCATACGAGCGTGACATCCCACCCAAACCTATAATTTTTTGCATAGGGGACCCCTTGGGAATTATGCCAAAAATAGTGGGTGGCAACACAACCTCCCGCCCATCTAGTGTCTAATGGTGGTGAAACTTTGGGAGTGGAGGGGTAGCAGTCCCATGGACCAACTCACAAAGTTTCACCCCCATGGGATGCCATACGAGCGTGATGTCCTACCCAAACCCATAATGTTTCATATGGGGGATCCCTTGGGCACTATGTAAAAAATAACGGGTGGCAACACACCGTCTTGTCCACCATATTGCATCCAATGGTGGTGAAACTTTGCGAGTGGAGGTGAAGTAGCCCCATGGAACCACTCGCAAAGTTTCACCCCTATCGGACGCCATACGAGCAAGATGTCCCACCCAAACCCATTATTATTTACATAGGGGACCCCTTTGACACTTGCAAAAAATAGTGGCGTTGGCAACACACCCATCTTGCCCATCTGGCATCCAATGGTGGTGGTCAAACATTTGCGAGTGGAGGGGTAGAAGTCCCACGGACCCACTCGTAAAGTTTCACCCCCCAACGGATGCTATACAAGCATGATGTACGCTCAAACCGATAAGTTTTTGCACAGGGGACTCCTTGGATAGTATGCAAAAAATAGGGGGTGGCAACACACCGTCCTGTCCATCTGGCATATGGTGGTGAAAATTTGCGAGTGGAGAGGTAGCAGTCCCATGAACCCACTCGCAAAGTTTCACCCCCATCGCGGATGCCATATAAGCATGATGTCCCAAATAGTGGGCATCACCATACCCTCGTGCCCATCCGGCGTCCGATGGTAGTGAGACTTTGCGAGTGGAGGAGTAGCGGTCCCATGGACCCAGGTTTCAGCCTCATCGGATGCCATACGAGAGTGATGTCCCACCCAAACCCGTAATTTTTCCATAGGGAACCCCTTGGGCACTATCCAAAAAATAGCAGGTTTACACACCCTCTTGCCCATCTGGCATCCAATGGTGGTGAGACTTTTGCGAGTGGAGGGGAAGAAGTTGCATAGACCCACTCGCAAAGTTTCACCCCCATAGGATGCCATACAAGTGTGATGTCTCACCTAAACCCATAATTTTTCGCATAGGGAACCCCTTGGACACTGCAAAAAATAGCGGGTGGCAACATACCCTCCCGCCCATCTAGCATTCGATGGTGGTGGTGAAACTAGAGGGCTAGTAGTAGCAGCATGGACCTAATCGCAAAGTTTCACTTGCATCGGATGCCATACGAGTGTGACGTCCCTCCCACCGCAAAGTTTCAGCCCCAAACCGTTAACAGAAAGATACAAAATATATGGGCATAAATGAAAAGCCAACTCATAATATATATAGGTAGAAGATACAAATTGGGAGAAAGATACAAAATGAAGAGAAGTAGATACTACAAATAAGAGGGAGGAGGCTCTAATATCAATCCATAGACTCTCTAGCTCTAAGGGTCTCCAAGATGCTCACATGCTCGTGCTTGGCTAAGGACCACCGTGGGGGGCCTCCCTTGCTGTTAACTTGCCAAAGCGTGAGTTTCATAGCAAGAACTAGATGAGAGTATATAATCACCTCCTTGCTCTGCTAATACTGCACAAATGCAATGCTTCCCTTGTGCATCTGACCCTGCACATAGTAGTGACCTACAACTATCATGCTGTGGGCATCAAATGAGAATCCATAATCATCAATCGCATCACACTCAAGGGTGCACTTGGGCATAGTGCACCTTAGAATGTAGTAGTCCATCTCCTCCTCATTGCCCTTCTCGACAATGAGATTGCAAAAACATCACCCACTGTCAATCATGATCTGCCCCCTCAGGTAGTGTGAGAGAATCAAGGGTAATGCTCCTCGCTCTGTCCTCAACACCTGATCCAACCAAGGATCAGCCCACTCTCCCATCTTGGACAATGAGTAGTCACCATTGATGCATGGCCCACAAAAGCATGAACGGCACCGTGTGTGAAGATGGTGGGGTCATCAAGCTTTATATATTGATTACTATAATTAAGGACTTTTGTAATCAACCAAGATAAACAAATACTTTCAAGATTCTTCTACCATTACTTTTTGGAGGAGAGTGTAGCCTAAGTGTGCCATCCACTATCGCACAATCTAGAGAAGCACCATCAAGGACACTATTGCCAACACACCAAAAGAACCTCCTCACAATCCTGGCATCTCACTGAGGGGGACAGAAGAGGTAGCACTAGTGGTCAAATGCGCATTGCACCAATCCACTACCTGTTGTGCATCTCAAAAGCGCTCACTGCTGTCACAGTGGAGCTGGTGACATCCGAGGGCGTGTTTGACACACACAACCACACCATTGTGCTCCCCCTTTCCATGCCCTATCGCAAAGAAGCTCCAAATCACCTGGTAGCCTTTCATGCAATGCCAAGAATATAGCCAGTAAAACTGATGAGCACTCTTGAATTGTGCCCCACATCCATGTCACCATATCCACTGCCCTGTCCATGTGACTCCATGCTCCCTCAAAAAGGCATCATGACTATGGAAGCAATGTTGCACAAAGTGGGTGCTATGAGAGCGATCATCACTAATGTAAAAGTGAGACTCTCTAATGATGACTCGCTCCTCTGGGGTGCTTGCTATGCTATCCATTACCGCCATTACATGCCGATAACTAATATGCACCATGATGGCCACCTAGTCAAGCACTCAAGAATGGGAAATGTTAGATTCATAGACAACAATAATATAAAATATCTTGAAGACCTTAAATTGACAATGTCTCAAGGAATACCTGCTCAAAAAAGTAGTACTCTGACTAAATGTCCTGGTACTTGTCGAAGATAGCATTGGCATAGTTTTCGTGCACTAGACCTGGAAAGGGATTTCCCATGAGAAGATGCCTCATGAGCAACACCGGAGGGTAGAGTGGCAAGCACATGGTCGATAATGTCATTAGCATTGCCGAAGTGAGGAGTGTCGGGCAGGAAGGGCATGTACACCACATCGAGGAGGAGTGGCATCAAGGTCGTGCGCTGCACTAGATGGCGGAGTGCTGAGCTCGTAGGTGTCACCCAAGAGAGGTGAGAAAAACTCATGGGGCGTGCGCGAGGTGGAGAGGCATCGGGTAGAGGAGTGGCAAGCTCATGGGAGGCACTTGATAAAGGAGTGGCAAGCTCAGATGGTGCACCCAAAGATGGAGAGGTGCCCAATGGAGGAGTGGCTAGCTCATGGTGGGCAACACCCAAGAGAGAAGTGCCAAACTCAGAGGGCGTGCCAAGAGGTGGAGGGCACCAAAGATAGGAGTGTCCACCTCATGGGTGGCACTTGAGGATGGAGTGACAACCGCATGGGCAAGGTGTAAGGGAGGAGTGGCAAAGGGCTCAAAATAGTGTGGAGAAAGAATTGTGGGAAAATGAGGAGGAGAAGGAGGTGGAGTGGGGTCATGGGGAAGAGATGGAGAATGGATGGGGGGAGGAGATGATGTCTCATCAATTGAACCCGCCGTGTGTTGCAATGCTCGAGCCCTTGCTTTGCGCTCACAATCTCTTCTTCTCCTATCTTCTATGTGAACCCTTTCTTGCTCCTCACATGAATAAGGTGGACCGGTGGATCTTGTTGCCTATTACTTTTTCTACTCCTACAACTTTGTGAACCCATGCTAAGATGTAGGAAAAAAGAGATTAAGCATAAAATTGAAGATAATTAAGATTAAAGTAATATTAGAACAAGATTAACATAAGCTTGTAATGGAGCTATCTCCAAATTTGGTGAAGCTCTAAGAATGATGGAGACTCAAAAAATTGGGCTATATATACCAAGCTAGTTATTTTCATTGGTTAAATTAGATTATGGATAAAATTTGTATTTCTGTTAATTTATCTAATCTTTTTACACATAATGATAAATTTGTGTAAAATATTAAAAAATATTAAAATATAATTACAATTTTTAGAAATGATGAATTAATTAATTATTTTAAGTAAGAAATATTATTTTTTATTTATTTAATAAATAAAATTTATTTGATTAATAAATAATATTAAAATATCTTTAGACCCATTTCTAATATATATTTTAAGTTTTCTTCCAAAAAAATATTTTAATAATATAAAATTTTTAAATGGTAGGAATTTATTTAATTATATAATAATATTAACTTGAATAAATAATATTTATTTGATAAATAAATAAAATTATATTTTTTCTATTTTTGGAGGAAAGTCTTAAAACTATATTACATAAATTTATTTTAAAATTTTTATTAAAAAAATTTAATAATATTTTTTTATTTTTTTCAAAATTAAAATCAAGAAAAATGATGGTGAGGTGGCAGGCATTTTGCCACGTGGTAAAATGTTGTTGACATGGAACCTTCACATGGGCATTCCTTATGCTCAATATTGAGGTGGCAATGCCATGCATGTATATGATGTGCCGCCATGCCATGTAGGCACAGAAAGTCAACCAAGTTGATTATGCTCTGAGATGGCAATATGACATGGACATTCTTGCTTACGTGGAAATGCCATGTATGCATGTGATGTGGCCATGCCATGTAGACTTTAGGGAGTCAACCTTGTTGACTAAGTTGAGGTGGCATGATGAGATGGCAAGATGCTTATGTGGACTCTCCTCCATATGATGTGGCATGTACATGTAGGACTAAGACTATGTTACCATAGCTCAATTGCTTGACAAATGGCATCTCTAGGCGTGGTGAAACACTAAGCCTAATAGGCATCCTTTGTTTTAGACTTTGGGCAGATAAACAATGAAAATTTGATTAAGATGATTGGAAAATGGGCTTCCCTTACTCAAATTCAATCTATTTTTTATTATTAAATTCATCATGACAAGTTCTTTGATCCCCAAGAAATTGAAGTACAATGAGGGTCGTATTCAATTTATATAATTAAATTATTAAACTTCTACAGGTCCTCTAAGAGACTGAGTGAATTTTCTATAGAAGATTAGAAGAAGTTCAACCCTTAAAATTACAATTTGACAATATGGCCACATTCTATACATATTTGTCTAACTTCTCACCGTTGGATTTCAATGATGAGCTTCATATTTGCCAAGATCTTGAATGGAAAATTATATGTTGCTTTATAATATAAAGTGGAGAAAAAATATTTATAAAAAATAGTTAAATACCTAAAAAATTTCAAATAAATCAAGTTAAACTCTATACAATGCATCTTTTCATGTTCGAGCTGGGATGATCATTAGAGTTGGGATGCGGAAGTACTAAGCATTTTATGTGTGACATATACTGCAGTAAAGAAAGTTAGAAAATGTAAATAACGAAACTTCCGTGGAATGAAACAATCCCTAAAGTAAATTGGATTTTCGATCAGGGGGTGCCATTTGAATACCCACTATATGTATAATGTGTCCCAAACACCATGCCACTAAATTTCAAACATAACCACGTGAGATTGGACCTTTAAGTTGTGAAGATATCTGTTTTCAGGCTACCTTCAGGGTGACCAACTGTCAAAAGTGGTGCCCCTTATCTTGCAACACTATATATATATATGTGTGTGTATGTATACATACAAACATACATATATACATATGTATGTGCGTATGTGTATATATATATATATACATACACACATACATACATACATATATATATACACACATACATATACACACACATACAATGATGTAGAAGAAATGCAAACCAACAATGAGTGCATATCTCATTGGAAGGAAAGATTTTTGCTTTGTAGAGAACAAAGCAACGGTGAATGAGGTCTTAGTCACTTGGCGATAGATGAGGGTTGCATCAGTAATTTTTTTTGGAGCCACTGACGCCGCCACTTTGGCTGGATTTTCATGGTGGGGGTAGGTGGCAGCGTCAAGGCACTCTTAGCCACCCACAAGTAGGGATTGGATGCTCCTGACATCCGCTTGGAGGATATGGCGATGGGAAGTTGGAGAGGTTGTGGAAGTGTTGCTGAGCACTTTCGTTCGGCATGTTGTGTGTGCAGGTGCGCTTGGTTGAGTTGCTCTTTAAGCTCTTTGGCCTTGTGCATGAGTACCTCCACTTTAGCACCGTGCTTTTCATCCCATGCCTTCTGGTGGGGCAAGAGTGGCCTCCTCCAATTGAAAGACAAATTCCTAGCTCACTCGGTGGTCTACCTTTTCTTGCGAGGGGGGTCTTTTTAAAGATTTTTTAATTAAATTTTTGTTTGTTTTTTTGTTGCAAGGGAAGGGGCAGGTGGGGCTACATGGGAGGAAGGTAGGTGGGAGGGAGGGAGAAGGGGGGAAGAGAGAGAGGAGGGCAGAGCGGGTGGGGGCGGCGAGTGGGTGTGTGGAGGAGGGAAGAGGGGCAGGGGTGAGTAGGGGAGAGGAGAGGGGGAGGGGTGGGGGCATGGGCGTGGAGAGGAGCCGAGTATTATATGCACATTATATGTGCATATACTAGGAGGTTAACCCACATTAGGCTTGTGAGCATAGGAGCATGGGAACAAGCTCTAGTGGAGCATGGGTTAGGACTAACCTTAAGGTTAGGGTCAGGCATCCAAGGGTCACACATGGGAAATGGAGAGTCAAGAGTCACTTGAGGGCCCTTCTATATAATAGGGGCATGGGGGGCACACTCATGGGATGTTCTCTTGTGTAGAGGATTGTCTCTACATTCTTGCCATTTCATACTAGAGCTGAGTGTTGTTGGATTGGAGTCATACCTCTTGGTGGTATAGGTCATCAAGGTTAAGATATGAGGTACTTTATTATAATTCATGTGTTCATCCCTTAGGCTCGGGGGTGGTTGGGTGGATGAGAGTATGCTTGATTTATGTATGTTGATTATCTAGAGAGATCTTAGGGTTTTAACACCGAGGGGGTGGGGGCAGGTAGGGGAGAGGAGAGGGGGCGGGGGTGGGTAGGGGATAGGAGAGGGGGAGGGGAAAGGGGGCGGGGGCTTGTGGGTGAGGATAGGAGAGGAGGCGGGTAGGGTAGGGGAGAGGAGAGGAGGAGGGTAGGGGAGGGGAAAGGGGGCAGGGGATTGTGGGTGAGTGGGAGGGAGGGAGTGAGAGGAATTAAGGTGATGAAATAGTCATCATCCCTCAAAGGAACCAAGATCCACTCAATGATTGTGATTGTTGTTGACCTGTATTTTGTGCAACCACTTGCTTATGTATATCAACCACCCCAACAGAGTGTTTTTCAATAGCATGCGAACTTCTCATCTTATCAAACACAACATCCCTGCTTACCCTCATTTCACGTGTGACAGGGTTATAGCATGCGTATCACTCTTGCTCAACTGAGTAGCATACCAACTACTCATCTCATCAAACTGTACATATGCTATACATCAATTATGTGTACATATGCTATACAATTAAACACCTTCAAATGTGTACATACACTATACATCTAAACAAGTTGATTATCGATCAACAAGAGATGTGCGTATAAAGTTATGTGGCGACTAAGTGGCAGTGAAGTGGATGTGTTGGCTGCATTTGACGATGTTATTCATGATGGTGTTGATGTGGTCTCTCTCCATGGGAGTATTTGGCAACTACTTGTTCACAGATGGCATTGCCATTGGGTCCTATCATGCCATGAAACATGGAATCCTGGTCTCTTATGCAATAGGAAATGATGGTCCAGGATTAGCTATTGGTGTCAATGTGGCACCTTGGGTGATTTCTGTGGGAGCAAGCTTCATTGATCTCCAATTTATATCAAATGTGGTGCTTGGAAACAATAAAACTCTACAGGTATGTTCAAAATCTACATGTGTTTTTACCCAGTTTTTGCACATGATGGTGGATCTAATACATACATTACTACATGCATTGTTCCTTGAAATATGCCCCCCTTGAAAACTTTACTTATATACCCTTCTTACCATATATCCAAGGGTTTTTGTAGTAAAAGGCCTCTTAGCCATTGCATATAGATGATGTTCATCCTCATAATGGGCACCCACATGTTACACATAATATAGATAAATCCTCATTATGTGTAACATGTGCACCCACATGTTACACGTAATATAGATAAGTCCTTGTAATGTGCACCCACACGTTACACACAATAGATAAATGAAGTACCCCTTGATGGTATGGTCACCTCCTTACTCATTGCAAGTTGTATAGGTCCCTTGTGGATGTATGTTAACCATTTGTGGTCGATCCTTGTAGGGAAAAGCCATCAACACCAAGGTGCCCAATGGCACATATCCTCTCATATATGCTGCAGATGCTAGCTTGAATGGATTTGCACGGTAAAGATCATATTGACACTTTAGTTATATTTTGTGGCATTGGTGCAATTATAGTGCATCAATTACCCTTCCTTATTATGTCATTTCAATCGAAATTTTTTCTCTCATCACAGTTCTTGTAGCACGAATTCTTTGGATGCTACGAAAGTGAAGGGAAAGATAGTTTTATGTGACAACGGTGACAATGATGAAGACATAAGTGTTCTATCTGCGTTGGAGGTGTTGGCATGGTGATCATAGATGATTCTGACAAAGATGTTGCTTTCTCTTTTGGTGTCCCACTAGCTTGATTAGTGACGAGGATCAAATTTTATATTGACTTTTCAAGGTACAAGAATTTTCTTTATGATTCAATCATGTTCTATAAAACTTTTCTTGTGACCTTATCATATTATAAATTATTTGTCTAGGGATCCTATTGGTCAGATTCTTCCAACTTCAGCGCCCATGGACTTGGCCTCTCATGACAACGTTTTCCTCTCGAGGTCCAAATCCAATGATTTTTCAAGTGATGAAGGTAGACATACTAGACTAATTATTTTGCATTTTGATTTTTATGTATGGATGGGAAGGCATGGAACTCCTTCAAACTTTGGTGGTACTTTTCAAAGTAAGGTCATATTATTACTAAGTTAGCCAAAGAAAAGAAATGTTTAAGTGTACTTTGGCCATAAAATGCTAATTACAATTAGAGAAAAAAGGAAACATCTAAATCTGACTCAAAAAAGGGTGCTAATAATAAAAACGTAAGACTTAAAATAACCGGTATATGGAGGGTTTATGCATGTACCTTGAAAGGTGTTATAAAAAGGGTTAGCATTACCTAGATTAAATACAAGTGTAAGATTCCTCCCCAGCCTTCGAGGTATAAAGGAGTAAGAATCTCCCTTTCTGATCTTATAATTATTCCCTCTCTAAAATAAAAGAAAGTTTCTGTTTAAAAAAAGGAAGACCCTTTTCCTAGAATACTTCTCAGGAGTCCCACCTTTTAAGGATTTAGAACAATGAGTTCAGAAGTGAGAATCGGTGTTTTGGATATCAAGGTTTTGGTTTCATTCGAGTACGGCTCAAAAGAAGTTCATAAACTCTTGGGGAGTATAAGAAGTTATCCCCCAGATATTGTGACCCTTATATCTGAATTCAATATGAAAGTAGGTGACTTAGCCTACAAGCTTCTTTTATCTCCTCATCTCAAAATTTTTAATGCCTTCTATAGAAAAATGTGTCAAACACAAATCATGGAAAGACGGTAAAACTTCAGTGGCAAGTTACCGTTGGCTTCTAGGTTATGCTAGCTCCTTCCTTTATATAAGTCATAACTTTTACTTGTCGCTCACAGTAATCTTACTCCCATCAATCTCCTTTCTTTCTTAATCTCCTTCATGGCTTGGCAACAGAAATTAGTTTTATCCATGATGATTTCTCACCTTCAAGACGCAAGAGAGTCTGTGAAGAAAGATTTTATAGAACAGTATGAGCGCTCACTTTTCCCTCACTTGGGAACTTCTGTAGCGCAGACCAAATGGCGGACCTATCAAGACATAACTAGGGTAACACCCTGGGGTCAGCAGCACTTTCGTAATAATGTCCGCTTGGCCATGGTTATTGAAGCCTTGGGTTTGGGTCCCCGATACTACTGCGTCATGAGATCAAGACATCTTGGGTTTTCTGAGCGGGTCTTCTTACTGGCGTGTTTTCGTCCTCATGAGAAGATATGCCTTTACCCCGTTTTTGGCTTGCCTCTCAGAGGTCCTTTTGTTAGATCACCTCATACCACTGAGATAGGTGCGGCAATAACCAGCAGAATCATTCCCATAGATGAGTTACCCTATACTTGTGCAGCTTGTGAGGACTGCTTTTGTGACCATATGATGGACGGGCTTATGGAAGTGTAAAGAGTTCTTCTATCTTTACTGTATAAGTTTCGAGAATGAATAAAGTTTAAATCTTGTTCTTATTTTGAATCTTGCTCTTTTTAAGACTTTTCTTGGTGGTTAATCTTGATTAAAATTTTTCTCTAAGTCTCATATTCGTGCATCTTGCGAATTTATCACAAGTTGCGAGATGAGGACATCTCGTGTTTTTTTAAGTGGGGTAGAAT
Source organism: Cibotium barometz (assembly GCF_041138505.1). Taxonomy (NCBI): domain Eukaryota; kingdom Viridiplantae; phylum Streptophyta; class Polypodiopsida; order Cyatheales; family Cibotiaceae; genus Cibotium; species Cibotium barometz. The sequence goes on from NC_141059.1 coordinate 36,304,718, forward strand.
GTAAGATTCCTCCCCCAACCCCCTTTTTGATGTCTAGTATCTTCCCCTGTAATCAATCCCTCTTCAGAAATATAAAGACCTTGTTTCTAACTGTTTTAACCTAGAGAGAGAAAATATTCTAGAGAGAGAATATTCAAATTTTGAATATTTTTGGATAGAAAAATATCTCATATAATTAAGATGAATTCCCCTGAAATAGAAATTCAAAAAGAATTTTTAAATATGCAATTGAAATTAATTGGAAATAGGTATAAAGAACCTTAGTCTAAGGGTCTAGATTTTCAAAAATCTTTAGACTATGGTCCAATTAAGGTTCCTATGGGCCAATAGCATCAATACATGTGTAGGGAGGAGATAAATTCAATTTGTAAAAAGAAGATACCCAAAAATGAGTAAATGCTCACATAAGGTGAAGAGTGGAAAATGTACAAGGTTTATTAGTAAAAAACTATGAGCAATATTAAAAATATGAGATATTTTGGGTATCCAAAAATGAGTAAATGCTCACATAAGATGAAGAGTTGAAAATGTACAAGGTTTATTAGTAAAAAAAAAAACACATATGTAAGGAAGGGGAGTTCTTTAAAGGAGGTGCATATTTCACATAAGATGAAGAGTTGAAAATGTACAAGGTTTATTAGTAAAAAAAAAAAAAACTATGACACATATGTAAGGAAGAGGAGTTCTTTAAAGGAGGTGCATATTTCACATAAGATGAAGAGTTGAAAATATACAAGGTTTATTAGTAAAAAACTATGAGCAATATTAAAAATATGAGATATTTTGGGTATCCAAAAATGAGTAAATGCTCACATAAGATGAAGAGTTGAAAATGTACAAGGTTTATTAGTAAAAAAAAAACACATATGTAAGGAAGGGAAGTTCTTTAAAGGAGGTGCATATTTCACATAAGATGAAGAGTTGAAAATGTACAAAGTTTATTAGTAAAAAAAAAACTATGACATGTATATGTCAGGAAGGAGAGTTCTTTAAAGGAGGTGCATATTTCACATGCTTGAATGAGTTTTAAACTCATAAAAATTGAGATATTTCATCTCTCCTCTCTTCTCATTCAAGTCTAGTTCCAAAAAGTTAGCTTAACTGACCTAAAAATGGTCAAAAAGTGACCTAACTGACTTGGAAAATTCTAGAATCAGTTTGTTTGGTTAGGAGCTCAAATTTTCCTATAAATAGAAGCCTCCCCTTGTTGAAAAAAATATAATGTCTTATGCATTGTTACTCTACTCTACCTAAGCCAAGAACTGTGAATTCTTTAATAATTCACTAGTTTTTGATACTTCTCTCTTTCTTCAATCTCCATTGGTGGCTCCATCACCATACTAAACCAATTGATTGGTTGGGGGCCTCTACCGTGAACAAAGAATCAAGCAAATTATAAGATAAGTATAGTTAATTATGATCTTTTCTATAATTTCTCAATGATTCTCTCTTCTCAACCCCTCTCAAGCTTGAGAAGCTTAATTGGTATGGTTTTTGAAATGCTATTGAAGTTAATTAATTAATGATAGTAAAGAATTACATAAAATTCTATTTATATTTAATTCTAATGGTTTTTCTCTCTTTCTCACTTAAGAAATGGTCATACTCATGACCCTCTTCAATCCAAATGAAGCTTTTCATAAGGCTTTTCTTTAATCCAAGATTAAGCTATGTTTGAGGCCAAATTAATGGCTTTTTTCTATGCTTTTAGTTTATGTATATTGATGATTCAATCCATTATGGATTGATGATCCAATTAGAGACCATTCTAATTATTTTCTTAATGATCCAATTAGAGACCATTATGGATTGATGATCCAATTAGAGACCATTCTAATTATTTTCTTAATGATCCAATTAGAGACCATTATGGATTGATGATCCAATTAGAGACCATTCAAATTATTTCTTTAATAATGAGCCTTATCCCTTAGAAAAAAATTGAGATTTATCAGTCATAGTAGCAGAGCTATGGCAAAATTTTTATAGAAATTACGCATAAAATAATTTCATTCAAAGCATAAAAAGAGGACTTCCTACCATATTCTAGGAACTATCATCCTAGATTAATTAAAAGAATATTATTATGCATGGAGATATGGATGTTTGCATGTAGATGTAGAGGTATGGATGTGAGTGTGAATGTGGAGGTGGATGTATGCATGGAGATGTGGATGTATGCATGTAGAAATAGATGTGTAGATGAGGATGTAAATGGAGATGTGGATGGATGCATGTAGAAGTAGATGTATAGATGTAGATGTGAATGGAGATGTGGATGTATACATGTAGATGTAGATGTATAGATATAGATGTGGATGTGGAGGTGGATGGATGCATGTAGATGTAGGTGTATAGATGTAGATGTGGATGTGGAGGTGGATGGATGCATGTAGAAGTAGATGTATAGATGTAGATGTGAATGGAGATGTGGATGTATACATGTAGATGTAGATGTATAGATGTAGATGTGAATGGAGATGTGGATGTATACATGTAGATGTAGATGTATAGATGTAGATGTGGATGTGGAGGTGGATGGATGCATGTAGATGTAGGTGTATAGATGTAGATGTGGATGTGGAGGTGGATGGATGCATGTAGAAGTAGATGTATAGATGTAGATGTGAATGGAGATGTGGATGTATACATGTAGATGTAGATGTATAGATGTAGATGTGGATGTGGAGGTGGATGGATGCATGTAGATGTAGATGTAAAGATGTAAATGTGAATGGAGATGTGGATGTATGCATGTAGATGTAGGTGTATAGATGTAGATGTGGATGTAGAGGTGGATGTATGCATGTAGATGTAGATGTATAGATGTGGATGTGAATGTGGAGGTGGATGTATGCATGTAGATGTAGATGTATGGAGGTGAATGTGAATGTGGATGTATGCATAGAGATGTGGATGTATGCATGTAGATGTGAATGTACGCATATAGATGTGGATGTATAGATGTGAATGTGCATGTAGATATGGATGTATGGATGTGGATGCATGAATGTGCATGTAGATGTGATGTATGGATGTGGATGTAGATGTGGATGTATGGATGTGGATGCATGAATGTGCATGTAGATGTGGATGTGAAAATAGATGTATGGATGTAGATGTGGATGTATGGATGTGAATGTGGATGTGGATGTAGATATATGTATGGATGTGAATATATGATATGTGATGTGAAGGAATTTGAAGTGATGAGATGGAAAATGATGTGATGGGATGAGTACACATATAATTGGAATGTGGAATAAGCAATGTGGATTGATGAGGGATAATGTGGAAAAATGAGAGTTAATATAGAAACTGTATTTTGTGACTGTTTGTAAATGCTGTTTGTAAATGACTGTTTTATGTCAAGATTGCTGGGAAAGCATTGTGACCATCTTGTGATTAAGATCGTGGAGACCTAACTGAAAAAGTTGCAACTGCTGAACGGAGAGTCAATGAAGGATGTCTCGCGTAGCAAGGTCGGCCGAGGTCTTGACCAGCCTCGGTGCGATTAAAATGGTGAGCTTCCGGTACGGTGGATGAGGGGCCAAGGAAGCGGCCTATGAGTGAAGCGCTAGGTCACCTGCAACAAAGGATCCTAGAGGGTGCTGACCATACGGTGCTTGGGATCTGGGTCGCCTATAGGATACCCACGCGTGCGTCGAGGAAGATATTGGAACAGAGTTGGAGTTGTTTTCTGAAATCGGGCATGGATCTGGTTGATTGACCTTGCTGGTCTTCAATGGATGAGTCCATGGCTCTTTATATGGATCTGTTGGTTGATCTTGCTGATCTTCAACGAGAGTCCATCTTGATAAGAGATTATATTGCCGAGTATTATGGGCTAGGGATTAGGAAACGGCCCCTGTGTGTGGACAGGTGGTGAGCGTCCTAGTTGCCAATGATGCCATAGATACTCTGATGAAGGAATGATGGAAAAATTTAAGAATCAACCGGATAAATTGGAAGATTGTGATCAGTGATACTATGGTTTTATTAAAGGATTGTTTTAAACTGGTTGAATCTGTGAAAAGGCAATTTCATATTGGGTGTGTGAGTGGTGTGACTAGTTTTATTTTGCATGAACATCCGGCTAGGGGGCCTTGGAACTCTTTTCCTTGGTACTACCCGGGACAAAACCTAACCAAATTACTAATTGAATCCCATCACTACAGTGGTTGGGCGGTTGGCTAACCCATGGGATCGGATGGGGTTAGGCTGGACTGATGGATCCGTAAATCGAGACTCAAACTTTTGTTTTTACGATAGATAAAATAAATCCCGGACAGTAACTGTTCTATGGATAGGAATCAACGGCTGTGCCTCTTGAATGGGGAAAAAAGCGTTGATCCCAATGATCCAAGTGCAAGTTTCTTCCTTGATCTGACCAAGTATCTTATAGATGCAATTGGATCAGCTCGATCAGAAATGATCTTGACTACGTTAGAGTAAAAAGTTATCCTGGTGGAATCGCCCGTGCTTTCCGGTAAAGGAAGTTTTTCCAGGTTCGGTTTTGGAACAATCGACGGATTAGTCTCTTATCCGGATATCCGTGGGTGAGGCCCCGAATGTGGGACCCCTGTCCCGCGCGAGAAGTGCTACTTCCGCTGCCAGTATCGTGAATCCATTGCTCGGTGGGAACAGGGATCTTACAACAAGAGAACAATTTGTCTATTGTAAGAGGCTTGCATGTGTGTGTGTGTGTGTGTGTGTGTGTGTGAGAGAGAGAGAGAGAGAGAGAGAGAGAGAGAGAATGAATATATGAATTGGCTATTAGTAGCTCTTATCTAGAAAAGTAAGCAAACGGGAGAGAAAAAGGTACAAGGAAAAAAAAAACGATGCTGAAATTGATGTTTCAAAAAAAAATCTTGCTACACAAGATTTAAATACATGACTAAGTCTGGCAAAGGCAAGCCAAACAATGGCCAAATTTTTGTGGTGATAGTGTATAATCTCTCACAAAGTCAAGAAAGTGTATAATACCTCACAAAGCACTGGAAAGGTCTTCCTTGTTTTTAGATTGCCATAATTTTTGCAAAGATTTTTCATTTACAAGGGTGCCATTTTTTGAGAGAAGGGAAAAAAAATAAAAATCAAACACCACACCCGTCCTAATTTTTGCAAGGATTTTTCATTGACAAGGATGCTATTTTTGAGAGAAGGGAAAAAATAAATAAGAATTTTCCTAAGTAATATGCAAAAAGATCCATTTTTGAAAGGTAGAAACCTAAATTGGGGACAGCTAAATAAGGTGTTAAAAATTAAGAAAATTGGAATTGGGAGTCTCTCTGTCTGTCACACATGGCTCTAACCTTTATTTGTTCTTTCTCCTACCTCTCAAATAGGTATACATGTCACTTATGATAACTCATAAATGCAGGGATGTATTCAATCAACCAATTTACTTGTGTTTATGGCATGTGCGGAGATGTTGGTTGAAACATCTCATTAGAAAGGTGAAAGAATGGCCAAAGAGAGCAGCAATATTCCGTTGTCTTGGCAACATTATGAACATGAGAGGAAAATGTGAAGCCTCAAATCAAGCTACAAAGCAAGATGTGAAGGATATGATAAATGCATTCATGGAAGAATTCAGTGATGAGACTGCCTTTCTACAATACTTCAAAATGTATTGGGAAGACAAGCTTGGTAAGCTTCTAATAATAGCTTGCTCTTTACCTCGTATATTTTCAAATATTTGATGTGATTTTTCTTTTATAATGTTTATGCATGGATGATGATTATACACATGCAATGATCCATGGTGCTTGATGTTGCATGATAGACATGTGGGTGCGAGCAACAAGGACTCTACCTCATTCTGGTCAAGATACCAATGGCGCAACAGTGAGGCTTACCATGGTACTTTGAAGTACAAGTTCTTGTCAAGAAGATGGTTGGGCGACGTGTAGATTGGCTTCTTCACAAATTGACCACAGTTGCTCTCCCATACTATTGGTACATTCAAATGATGAAAGATGCTGGTTTTGTTAGGAATAATGCAATTGAAAAGGTAGTGGAGAACTCATTTGTGCGTGCATTGAAGATTCCAAATGAGTTTGTCACAATCGAACCCAATGCCAATAACAAATCAAATGCACTTGTGAGAAGCATGTCCAATGAGAATTTAGAGTACAAAGTTTACAACTCTGATGGGCATGTTGTACATGCAAATGGACTGAACTAGGAAATATATGTAAGCACCAAATCAAGGTCATGCTTATGACAGGTATATCTACGAGCACAATGCTATCACATTGCATGGACTTGTACAAAGGTGCTTTGAGTGGTCATTCAAAAAGCCATCTTCAAAATGTGGAACCATTTGAAGCTTTTGATCAAGAAGTTGAAATGGCAGATCTGGAACCATTTCAAACTTTGGATCAAGAAGCTGGAATGACAAATATGGAGATTCAAATCCCTACAATGCTACATCACCTATGCCAAGAGCTTGTTGCATTTGTAGGACAGGATGCGGAGCTCATCTTGGAAGCCTCCTTTAGCATTAAGAGGACTTTGGGTCAACTTCAAGCTTTGAAAGCAAGAAGGGAAGATTCTTGTGATGCAACAAAGGCTTTTGTTGCCACTGAGTTCAAGGAAGAAAAGACAGCAAAGTAAATGACACAACAACTACCTCATTCACTACACCGACCACTAGTAGTAAAAGACACACAATGCAACAAAAACTTGATATGCAAGAGTAATCAAAGAATCAGAGAGGAGCAAACCATGCTGAAGCTGTTCGGTCAGATTAGTCAGTAAGTTAAGGCTCTTGACTATGTTAGAGTAAAAATATCCTGGAGGAATCGCCTGTGCTTTTCGAGCGAGGGAAGTTTTTTCGAGTTCGGTTTTGGAAGAACCGAGGGATTAGTCTCTTGTCCGCATATACATGGGTGAGGCCCCGAGTGAGAGACCCTACCCCGTGCAAGAAGTGCTACTTCCACTACTAATTCGTTGTGCGGAGGGGAGGGGGATCTTTCAGCTGGTATCAGAGCGAATTGGCTAAAGTGGATTAACCGAGAAACCAAAAATGTCAGAAATTTATGAAGTAGCAGTAAAAGGTTGTAATTGTGTGATGAAAATCATACAAATTGATATTCAGAATGAAGATTCATAAATAGGTAATTGGGTCTTCAAATGAAAGTACCGCAATTGTATGGAATCCGTGACTTCCTTGAGGCCTAGACATGATGGTATTTACCTTAAAATTCCAAGGACCGTGACTACCCGTATATATTGAGGGTATAACTGCAGCTCTTTACTGGCAGTATATATACGAGTAAATCTAACTGGTTCCCTCCGAAGTTTCCCTCAGGATAGCTGGAGCTCGTCGCAGTTTTATCGGGTAAAGCGAATGATTAGAGGCATCGGGGGTGAAACACCCTCGACCTATTCTCAAACTTTAAATAGGTAAGCGGCCGGGGTTGCTCTGTTGAACCTCGGTGCGGAATGGGAGCTCCAAGTGGGCCATTTTTGGTAATTAAGCAGAACTGGCGATGCGGGATGAACCGAAAGCCGGGTTACGGTGCCGAACTGCGCGCTAACCTAGATCCCACAAAGGGTGTTGATTGATTAAGACAGCAGGACGGTGGTCATGGAAGTCGAAATCGCACTATGTAACATTTATGCTTTGAAGTGTGTTATGATTTCAAATTCATCTATTGTGTCCATCTTTGTATCACTCTTTCATCCAAGAAGAGGGTGAGTTTTCATTTGACCCCGGTGGGGGGAGTCATGCAAGTATTTTGGGACGCCCCCCGCAGCTCCCCCCCGGGGCCGTGCCGTGACACCCCGCAGCCCCAGCCCCCCCGTGCCGACACGAAAGCTCGCCCCGCATGCACGAAATCGGCCAAGGCACGTGCGAACCCCGCTCGCGAGAGGAGAGAAGGGGACAAGTCATAAGAATTGAGCCTATACAGCCCACGAAACAAGGTGCCAGATACAATAATCGTATCACCAGAAGTCAAATCATGAATAGTACATCTGTCATCCACAAATTTGACTACAAGTCCAAGTCTAGCAAGCGACGCAGAGATAGACAATAGATTTCGCAGCCCCCCCCGGGGCCGTGCCGTGACGCCCCCCGCAGCCCCAGCCCCCCCGGTGCCGTGCCGTGACGCCCCCCGGCCCCCCTGGTGCCGGTGCCGGT